>NC_085009.1:17009708-17310542 GCF_963854185.1 Sardina pilchardus
TGAGGGTCAATTCCGGTTTCCCTGTGACGTAGTGCCACTCCCATTTAGGAGGCAAACGGGAAAAATAAACCTTATCTCGGATTATGACCATTCCCTTAGCCCTACATTCAGCAATGCAAGTAACAAACCCATATTCTACAAGGCACACGTCTTTCTAACATTCCCACATTGAAATCGTATTTTCCAGCGAGATAAATACATAGAAAAATAACTTTGTTCATGACCTGTCCCCCCTGACCTGACCTGTCTCCGCTAATTGCGCAGGCCACCTGTTATCAACGGCACACTGCTTCTGCTGCTTCTACACTGGTCTAAACCGATTACTCGTCACTGATCACGCCTAGATAGGAGGCAGAAGTGGGCACCATTTCATTCCATTGAAAACCCCCTTTATGATTCCTCTTAGTAACTATACGATCTTTGCTCCCAACTTCTAGATTCGACCGGAACTTCACGGGATGGGTTTCAAGTGCTGCTGCATGAGAACTCTGCATCTATCTAGTGGTGCTTCGCCTGTGATGAGGCCGAATATAGTTCCAAGTAAATATCTGCCCAGGTAACAGCTGTTTTGACCTTGTTGGACAAAGTCATTGGGAGCACACCAGTGCCAGCTGGTGTGAAGGTCATGCTCACACTGAGCAAGTTCGGACAGAAGGACCGCTCGCCCCTCAGCTTGAGTGACATTGTCGACCTGACAGAGGTGTTTAACGAGTCAGTCCACGTTGCCATGTCCATTAGGACAAATCCTGTGGGGTGCCTTGGCAATCTTACTCACTTGATGTGGTCGAGGAATGGTTTAGAGAGGGTGGCAGGGAATAGGGGTAGGTTTTTTACCAACCTCTCAATACATGAAGCGGCAAATTTCCAATCAAATCTGGACGCCAGAGCCTTGGACCACGGTCCATTGCTCTATGGAATACTCCAACAGTTATTGGAATGTCCCCTGCTGAACCATGTTCAGCTATACTGCGACTCAACGCGTAGAACCTATGCTCCTGCCCTTTCGAGACATGGGTGGTGAGGGCCTTCACACTGTGACACAGGCTGTTGGGAGGTATCTCGTAGACAACCTTAGTGAGATGAAGTATAGGGCTGAACACGTGGGGGGATACGAGCATGCTTGGAAGGCCTTCCAGCGTGAACTGGCGTTGGAGGAGTTTTTCCATGGCCAGCCCAGGAGTGCTGCAATGTGCCAGTACAGTGCCAGTACAGCGTCAGCCTGGGCACGTCATCCACCAACGCCAATAGCATAACCATGACACGTGGTTTTCTCGGTTTGGCACGACATACTGCAGCCAGTGCTGGGCTGACCCCCACACCCCTGGAGAACTTTGTTGGTTACAACAAACAGAGGGACAGAATCAACTGGCTGTTCCTGTTTGCCGACACGTTTTCGGCTGCCCCAGCAGTTATTGGTCGGGTTAGGGTTAGGGTTAGGTATATAGGGCCACGGCAGGATCAGTCAGACTCCTCATGTAGAAGGAGCACAACATATGCTAAAGTCTTGAAACCCATATATGTTATTTAAAAGTATCAGACGCTTCTTGTGATGACCGGAAGTTGGTCAAAAACCGGAAATACACTTTTAAAAGCCTGTATCTCGAGAACGGAAAGTCGTAGAGACAAAATTCCACCTCTGGCATGTTCTTCGTGGTCGAATTAGTGTGGGCGAATCACATCAGATTAATTCTACGACCTTCCGTTGAGGAGTTACAAATCAAAAACCAATATACTTACCTTTTCTCGAAGTTTTACCGTTTTTCGCTTATATCTCGAGAACCAAAGGTCGTAGAGACTTGAAACCAAGATCCGCCCTCCATCATTTGGCCACTGGCTTTCTAGCAGTATCAGTCATGAGTCTGTGCAAATCTACGAAAATAGCGAACTTTGCGAACGCATATTTCCGAAAATCGTACAATGTCGAGAGTGGCACCATTGGAAAGGCCATGGACGATTTAGTATGGGTAGGATTTGGTTTCAGGTCTCTACGACCTTCGATTCAAGAGTGAAAAAAAAACAAACAATAATACCGGTGCTTAACCTTTTCCTGAAGTTTTACCGTTTTTGGCTTATAACTCGAGAACCAAAGGGCGTAAAGTTTTGTAACCAAGATCCGTCCACTATGACTCGACAACGGGCTTTCCATTGGTACCAGCCACGAGTCTGTACGATGTATGGTTCAGGAGTTATGAATGTATGCATTCGTACGCATATTTCCGAACATCATACAATGTTGAAAGTGGTACCATTGGAAAGGCCTTGGTCGATTTAGTGGGGTAGGACTTGGTTTCAGGTCTCTATGACCTTCCTGTTAGGAGAAACAAATATGCAAAAGTACAAGTTTTCATTAAATATTTGGACTTGAGCATTTATTTTTCTGAAAAAACCCAGAGAGTATAAATAGGGGTGCTGGAGCAAGGCCATTCAGTGCTGCTCAGATCATTGAAGGGAAAGTATGTTTTTTGAGGTGGCTGATGACAATACCAGAAGCCTAATTCCGGTCCCACCCTAGGGCTTACGAGTTCCTCAGGGATGACGAACTCAGACTCGCCTTAATTCCCACCCCCTCACCCCTCCCCCGAGGACCTGGTGTACAAGGCTGACATTGATGGGGTTGTGATTGAGCTGAAAAGCCTGTATACGTTGAATGTTGCTGTTCACCAACTGTTTTTGGGTGATGTGGTCAGGGCGGTGAGTACCTGGCCGTTTTTGAAAAAAACATGTCTGTCCTCAAGACTTCTCCTCGAGGGTTCTAGACGAGTATAGGCATTGCCATGGGGTCAGGGTTGCCTTTGCTGATGGAGAATGGCGGGACAAAAGGATTGAATCTCATCAGTTTCTCAGTGATAGTGTAGCGTGAAATATGACCTTCGACTTTTACAATGCTCTTGTGGTCGATTTTAAATATAAGATAAATATCAGTATAGTGACGAGAAAGCAAAACGTTGTGCAATGTATATCTAGGGTATGAATCAAACAGAACAAAACGTCGACGTGGAGTGGAGAGGGAGCTCCTCTGCCCCTGGGAGCAGAGCCATGTTATGCGCAGGTCAATCAGGCCCAACTTCCAACACCTGCGCACCTTCAGCCACCCAGTCACCTGAACAGACAGACAGAGTTGTAAAAGGGGCGGGGCTGGCGCTGAGCGCACAGACCCGACAGGGTCCTGACACTGCCTTTTTCGATTTTGCATTCTGATTTGTACTCATTTTGAACACATGGCTCCCAAGATATATTTAAAAAGAAGTGCAGATGTCTCGGTCACTTTTTTTGGAGGACGTTCTAACTGACTCCCGTCATTTATAGCAACTGTGCTAAGCTAAAGCTAAAAACGCTGCTCCCAAAGCAGGACAATGCCCGGACGGATTTTAACCGGTTTTTTTTCACTGTTCTAACACTGGGGGTGACCGAGATTGGCTTAATTTCATTTTTGGGTGGCGTATTCCTTTAAAAGTAGGCAGAATCGTAATTTTAGAGTACAACCAAAAGAAATTCCCGACAATAACCATTACCGTTATGATTTTAATTGTCGTAATTACCGCGGTGGATGACCTCGGTGCGGAAAAAACATGTGAGGAATTCTTTCCAGCAACAAAGTAGGTGCAGAGGTATTTGTCATACTGGATCCACTGTGTATTTTCTCAGGTTCACAGGAATGGTTTTCCATTGAATCTACCAAATGTATGGCATGAGTGGCATAACACTTTTGAGCGTTTTATCTTTTTTTACCACTCGTCTGAATGCATACAGCTGCCTGCTGCATTTTGGAAGTTTGTTGTGACAAACAATTGTGGCATCTACAGTAGGCTATATGACAACTTGTGATGGCCATTCATTCACAATATGTCGGGGAAATATTGGAATTGTCAGAAGTTTAGTTTAAACTGTAGCCCATGCTTGTCTCCCATGCCTGTTTCGTTCATCCCAGCACATAGGTCTGTGAGATCCGTTGCTGCCTTCCTGAACTGCTACTGAGCTGCCCTGCAGCGTCAGAGAGCGCTTGGACTTGGACTGTTCAAAAGTACAATGCTACTGTACCACATGTACTGTAGGCCTAACCCGTGAAGAGAAAAATGAACAGTGGTCTCTTTTTTTCCATAGCGGTACACACACACACACACACACACACACACAATATTTCATATGTCATAAAGTTAATGTTAACTACACTTAACAGAATAAAAAAAAAATACAATGAAAAATGGATGAGGGCTACTGTTGACTTTACAAACCTCCTTATTTATGTCACATATGAGCTCACATGTTCTCAGTGGGGTGATATATAAAATTCTAAAATGCTAGATAATCTGCCTGGAACACTTCAACAACCTGGACAGAATTTTCATTGAGGCAAGTTGATTCAAAAAACCCTGTTGATATCCGGTACCATAAAGTTTGGAGACACAAAGTCATTCATGGGATTTTCCTTTATTTAGATACTGTAGTTCTCTGCATTTTAGGACAAAGGGTCACAATGATGAAACATACAATATGTTGTAAGCAAAAAGAAAACAGTGTATAGTCCTTAACTCCATTGAAAACTGAATCGTCTTTGGTTAAAACCACACAAACAAGTTATTATGCTCATGGGGAAATACGTGTCTAAATATAAAATGTCACACACATCTGTAGCTGTCAGCTATGTTTGCTTCCTGTTTCATAATCACATGCTTGAGGGGCTCTGCGTTGAATGCACTTCATCTTTTAGTTTTGGTCTTCCTTAATTCTGGCAGGATTAAAAAGAAAAATGACAAACAAACAAACAAACAAAAAACAAGACAAGTGCCAAAGAGTCATGCTCATGGTACAATTTCTAACAAGACAAGACAAACATGTCAAGTACTTTATCAGTCTGTGCTCTGATGATGACAATAGGGTGCAGTATTGAGGCATATTGAGCAACATGTTGACATGATGATATTGATTTAGCAAGAAAATGCTAACAAAAAAAAACATTTTATGAAGAAGTCAAAGACCACCATGTTATCGATTTTTTTTTACAGATTTGTCAAAACTCAAACCATGTAAAAATGGCACAACCTATAGAATAACTTTATGAAATTGTGACACTGCCGAACGGTATTTGGGCAGTTGTTTTTGTTCTGTAAGTTATCTGGGCTGAGATAAACCTTAGTCTTGCCCAGGGTCAGACTGTGTATGTATGTATGTATCTCTCTCTCTCTCTCTCTCTCTCTCTCTCTCTCTCTCTCTCTCTCTCTCTCTCTCTCTCTCTCTCTCTCTCTCTCTCTCTCTCTCTCTCTCTCTCTCTCTCTCTCTCACTCACTCACACACACACACACACACACACACACACACAGACAGAGAGAGAAAGCAGAACAAAACATCAGCTGAATTAGAACATGTGGCCTGTGGTATGTAAAACTAATTGTACTGTATGCTACTGTGTTACACTACCTCTGTCCCATATCTCAATGTTGAACTCCTTTAGCGTACGTCTTTCTTAAACTTGAAGCTTGCATTAGGCATTTGCTAAATAATGCCTAATGCAGATTTGAGGACAGGTTTAATTTGTAGCAATTCATACATACTGTACTGTAGAGCTCACATGAACTCACTCATGATTTGTAGACACTGACATATATTGATGGACAAATACCTCATGCCCACTTACTCACATAAACCATATTCCCTATTGCCTTGATAGTTGTAATAGGTTTCATTCGATCAGCGTCATAAAGGTTCGCCGCGCCATTTTGTTGACATACCGGTAGCCTAGTTACATAATTGCAACTGAGCCATCAGCTGATAGCCTACTGTAATACCGCATCAGTATTTTGTTGTTGTTGACTGTTGGCAATGGTGTGCTGTATTATACACGGCTGTTCCAATAACAGCAACAAACACCCTGGAGTGCATTTTTATGCTATTCCAGCGGTTAGAAAACTGGAAGGAAAGGAGACAGAGGAGCTGAGCCAGCGCAGGAGAGACTTGTGGCTAGCCAGGATAAATAGGCAAAACTTTCAGCCCACTCCTCACAGCAAAGTTTGTGGGCATCATTTTAGCACAGGTAACGTTAAAGTTAGATATAAGGATTGCTCGATACCGAAACTGGCATAGTGATAGCTCACCTAACCAATAATACAATTGGCATAACATTACATTTTGTTTAGTTGTGCATGGCTGGTGTTGGTAGCGTAGCTCTGCACTTCGTGCTAATTGGTCAAACGTAGGCTAGCCTACAAAACAAACTCCGTGTAGAATTGTTTTAGTAGATACATCCCATTTGTGTAGTGTTCTTGTTAGCTTACATTTTGTAAAATGTATTGAGAAATGTGTTACCTCTTCCTGCCTCAGCTCCAGACCATAACGTTAGTTGGATCTTTTCAGCCTAGGCTCCAAACACTTAAGTCAGCACTCCATTCACTTCTAGGTAGTGAGCGACAAGCAGATGCGAGACAAATCACCGTTTTATTCAATGGTCAATAGTTTAAACAATGCATACGTCTCTTTCACTAACTTTCAGTAGGCTAGACTGAGTCTGCAGCATAGACCGGTCTGCAGCCGCAGCATCTTCTCTTTCCCTCTCTCGATGTGTAGCTAGCTTCCATAGCCACCGGCTCTTCTTATTTGTAGCCACTCGCTCTAGGCTACGAGCACACGCACTTAAAGGAGCCACAGCACTTTTACAAAGTAAACGGTCCCTGTTGTGTGGACCAGACGTTTTTATATATTTTAATTAATTCAATGTATTTAGATTTTGTTCAAACGTTGTAAAACATAGAATTGTGTAAGAGTAAGAGTAAAAGCTGAGACCTCCCATATTGCAAGAGGTTTACAATAGGCCTACTGGTGTGTATTGCTTTTAGGTAAGCCGTCATATCTACATGACAGCACTCATCCTGACTGGGCCCCTTCATTGAAGCTAGAAGGAAAGACAGTTCAGACAGGAAAGGCTGAGAAAGCAGGGAAAGCAGGTGTAATGGCTAGATACAACAGAGTGCAGCAGCGAAGGACACAGGTGGCATCATCTTCAGAGAATGTGGAACAGGAGCAAGACAGCTCAAGGAATGTTGTTGAGGCCAATGACGTAATGGAGACTGTAGAGGAAGACACTTGCACATCTGATGTGTGCTCCAAAATACAGGCGGATCACCAGAGGCTGCTTACTAGCAATATCATACTGAAATGTCAGCTAGCCAGTGAGAAAATGAGCATGGACATACTTAGAGATGATGAGAAGAAGGTCCGATTTTATACAGGTTTACCGAGTTTTGCTACATTAATGGTGCTCTTTCATTTCATCGAAGGGTCCCTTACTGACAGTGTTAAAATTTCACTCACTAAGTTTCAAAAACTTGTGTTGGTACTGATGAGACTCCGTCACAACTTCCCTATACAAGACCTTGCCTACAGATTTGACATTTCACAGTCTACTGTGTCCAAAACCTTTGCTTGTGTCATTCATGTCTTATATGTGAGACTAAAGAAGTTAATCTTTTGGCCAAGCAGAGATGAGCTCTGGAAGTCAATGCCCATAACCTTTCGTCAACATTTTGGGTCAAAAGTAACAGTAATAATCGACTGTTTTGAAGTTTTTATAGAGAGGCCTTCAAGTTTGACGGCACGCAGTCTCACTTGGTCGTCATACAAACACCACAACACGATTAAATACCTCATAGGCATCACACCTCAGGGATCTATTTCTTTCCTATCAAAAGCATGGGGAGGGCGCACCACCGATAAACACATAACTGAAAACTCTGGCTTACTTGACCTACTTACCCCTGGGGATTTTATTTTGGCAGACCGAGGCTTTAATGTACACGATAGTGTGGGCTTAAGATGTGCAAAGGTTGTAACGCCCAGTTACACCCGGGGAAAGTTACAGCTGTCTGCCCCTGAAGTTGAGGCCACCCGCAAAATTGCAAATGTCCGCATACATGTAGAGAGAGTGATAGGATTGGTGCGCAACAAATATGCGATTCTGTCAGAAAAAATTCCAGTCTCCTACCTGGTAACATCAGGATCTGAGATAGCAACTGTAGATAAAATAACTACTGTTTGTTGTTGCCTAACAAACATGTGCCCTTCAGTTGTACCGTTTGATTAAATGAAGGGTATATTAATGTGTAGTTTTGTAGTTGTTTTAATGCTCATCTTACATTTTAGCATTTAAGGCAGTCAGAAATGTTATGGAATTTCATATACATAAATTTACAATATTCTCATACAATAAAAAAACTTGTTACATCAATTTATCATTTTTATGTGTCATACTGTACCATCAAATTTCAGATTTCAGATATAGGCCTACATACTACACAGTACCATTTTCTCCCCTTATTAGGCAAACGTTTCATGTTCATACATGAGAGATGAAACCATCTCTGAAGGCAAGTCACACAGTCACAACGCACCACACGGTCACACACTTTGTATGGTTGCTTGCACACACAGATAATGTCCGATGGGATTGGCTTTGTTCTGCTTTCAGAGGGATCCACTTCAGCTGTGTCAGTTGACATTGTTGATGGACATGGCCTTGAGTAAAGTTTACCCACAAGTTCTGGGAGAATGGCTTTCAGAAAAAGAGCCCTAGATTTGGACTTGATTACTTCCCACAATTCCATATCTGGTTCTATCCTCTCTATGTGAACATCATTTTCTGACCATACAACAAAATCAGCAAACTCCCTATGGCATACAAGCATCTGTGTCTGAACCTGAAAATAGTAGGCATGTGATTGTTTAAGCTGTAATCTGCCCTTAGATTCCTCTAAACAGAAACGGCTATTAACACAATCTTTGAGGGTTATGCTATCATGTGCACACAATGGACATTTGACCTCCACTACACCATCACCACAACAATCACAGTGTACTGTCCCATCAGGTGTGGCACCCATGTAAGGCAGCTCTGGATTTATCACCAAACCACTGGTCTCACATCTGAAATTGGTGTGGGAATCCATCTGCTGACAATAACACCGGAGTGCCTGTTGTTCATGATCACACCCCCAACTGGTTGCTTTACTTGTAAAGACTGTGCTTAGAGGGTAACAGATACTTTTGATGAGGCTTTGTGATGGACTCTCGGGTGGTGTTGAACAAGCAGCTTTCATGCGTGATGCTGTAATTCTTCCAGCCCTAAATCTAAACCAGGGTGTACTTCTGGACTGTTCTCTTGTCTGGAGTTCTATTGTGTCAGCTTGCCTTTGAGTAATGTCTACTGCAATGGTACTACAGTGTCGGAGTAACTGCTCTCTTGTCATAGAAATGCACTGTTCATCAAATAGCTCACTCAGGGGCTGGCCGGTATCGGTGTTTGACACTGGAACATAGAACTCTGCATAGTCTTTGGTGACGGAGAGCAAGGCTGGTTTATCACCTGCAGCATGCAGCTCAGCAAAGAAGGTAACCATCTCAGCATCTGTTGGCTCTAAGACATCAGGTAGCCTTTGTTTGTCCTTGTATTGTGTCAGTTTCCCTTCTGACAGTGCTGTGTCCAGCCTGTGTCTGATCATCGCCTTTGAGTGAAAGTCAATGCTTTCCACTTCAAGGTACTGTTCCTTTGGTTGCCCACTTGGAAGTAACCAATATGCCGGTCTTTCTGTCACAGTTTGGGAGTCACGGAGCAAAACAGCTGCCTTGATGGCGAAAAGAACCGCTCCGACGTGGCTGCATGTCTCGCCTAATCCTGCCATGCAGGTGCAGTGTGCAGCCAAGACAATCCCATCTTTCTGGGCAATAACCCATGGGCGCAGAGGTGCGGCACTTAACTTCTGACTGTGTTTAACCTGTTTTAAGACAAAAACAGATTTGCGATTAAAATTTAAAACAAGATACTTAACTTGATCTTAATTCAGCACACAGTTCTTAAATTACCATAAAAAATGTTACATTAGGTTATTTCTAGTTCAATATCTAATTTCTTGATTACTGTTAGACGTTTTCCCTGCACATCATATTGTCCAGTAGGTGGCAGTGGTGATTTTGCATAGAGGGGAAACTGCTACCCTGACTCTTTAATAAGACTGAAATCGTGAACGGCAGCAGATAGTGAGCTGAAGCTAGGATTTTCCACACTGAGTAAAGAAAGCTATAAATTACATTTCAGAGCTAGTTAAGAGTTTTCTCATCAAACTTATTTCTATTGAAGGAATAACAGTGCAACGAGTCGGAATTACGACAAGGAGTTTATTTGTATTTTTCAACTTTTTCTACATATTCTTTTTTTCACTCGGTGAGTAGTTTACACGTGTGCATCATGTGTGTTAGCTTGCGTGGTGTGCTTGAGTTTCATAGCAAATGCAAAGGTTGAAAAGAAAATGTAAGCTATTACAGATCATAAGAAAGAGTTTAACTCTGAGTTATATTCCCAGACCTGGCAAAGTTTATCGAGAGAGTAGCCTAATTGAATATTGCCCTGCTATGCATGTTATTTATATCTCTTAGGTCAATTTATTTTTTATTTCTAAGAGAGACACTGGTTTCTCAACAAAAACAACATTACGAAACTCGTTTTTTGATAATTGATGTTTAATTAATGCCGACTATGTTCTGAGTGAACTACTTTGGGGTTTTTATTTATTTATTTATCTTGAACGCATATTCAACCAGCTGACATGGGCTAATGTAACAGCAGATGAAAAGGGTCTAAAAAAGTGAAGGTGAGCTGTCAGCTGTGGCATGGCGTAGCCTATGTAGCTGACTACAACTGATACAATGTGACTCCTGTAATGTTATTGGTGTCATAGCTGATGATAGCCTACATCTTTCCAGTGTGTAGTCTTAGTTTACATGGCTATGATTTTCACAAAGCATCAAGTGGTCTCTGTGGGAGAAACAGAAAGAGCCAACGTGAAAGCTTCAGATATGCTAACGTTATCTGACGAGATGATATGCGAACGTTATCAATCAAGTAGCAGCCTAAATGGACGTAGCTTAAGCATAACATACAACATCAAACAAACATTTACATACGTACCTCTGCGATCACCACAATGTTTGATGATATCTTCGTTGGTGGAACAAATGTCAGAAGATCGCCGACCTTTCCAGAGATGAAAAAGTTATAAGATTCAAGCGACTTAAATGCCTTAAGTTCCTGCGAGGTGTATGCTGAGATTGTGTGAACGAGATAATTAAAGATATCTGGATAAGTTATCCCAGGTAGTAAAGACGGATCTTTACTTAAATGTGTCGCTTCTATGAGATATGGGTCCACACCAATCAAGCTTATCTTGTCTATATAACGACGAGAGGAAGCCATGCTCAGCTGATCATTATATGTTGATCAACTTCTACCGGTAGAACTATGTCAACAAAATGCGTTATCAGCTGACGGCTCATCTGCGGTATGTCAACAAAATGGCGGGGCGAACCTTTATGACGCTGATCGAATGAAACCTATAGTATAGTTGTTTTCATTATTTAAAAAAAAATCTTTTACAGAATAATGGTGACAAACACAAAAGAATTGTTACAATTTGATGCAATCTTTGTGCATTCATTCAGTATTATCACCCAGTGGGATCACCTATTTTGAAATTTGACCTGGATACAACAAAGGCTTTTTTTTTTATTGGCTGCTGGGAGACTATTCAGTTTTTGATTGCCTGGTCAGTGGTTAGACACTTATGAACCCTGCTGAACCCTATGAAAACCACTTGCATGGCTGTGCCTTGTCCATTAATGAGATGTGGACACCTTGGGATCTCTAGTAATTTATCTGTGTAAGAAATACCAGGTCTGGCATATGAGCGTGTGAACTGATCCCATTGCGTGAGACTTGAGAATCTGCGGAGTATTGCCTATAGCTCAAACTGTAGGTCATGATCATGATTACCTTTTCTGATAGACTATAACCATCATTAAGCATTCAGTGAAACACTTGCTAGCCTATTTATAATAACAAATGCTTCATGAAGAATACTCAATATGTACAACAGCTAATTACGGGTGTGATACTGAAAGAACAAAGGAAATGCATTTCAAAACACATGTTTACTTACGAATGCTGGGAGGTCCTACCTCAAAACCTGCCTGGGAAGAGAAATAATCAAATAGGATCAAATAAGATCTAAGTAAATTGTCCCAAAACTACTCTCTTGCAAAATATATCACAAGGGTGAGAGCTTGCACAGTCAACATTCTGAGCAGAAATGTTAGAAAGAACACTGTTGCAACCCTCAAGCAGTCCACACATCTTGTGCTCTCTAATGAACAATGGCAGATGCAGTGCACAAACAGTTGCAAGGACATGGGGCCGGTTTTAAGACGGCAGTTTTCTGTGCAAAGCCCCCCTGGGGAGCATTTCTAGAAGACCACACCAGTTTCCGCTTGAAGGGGAAGTATCGTTGAGTAAGGAAGCAATTAGTCGCTAATTAGAATTGCTTGGGTGGCAGCGCTTACGTGCCTGTTTATTCTTAGCAGGGTTGAGCAAATATGGCACTGAAAAAAAACTGGGAAAACCCTTGTTTTTAGCCTTTAAGATTTTAAAAATTTTATTTATTCTTTTTTTTTTGTTCCATCTCCAAACCAAAGTGGCACATACTGAACCGTTTCTCTGTCTGTGGAATAGGGCTCTCTCAAACGCCACCCTCGCCATCGGCACACAAAGCAAGTCAGTTCATTTCTCTAGTGTCCACCAGGGGGATCCATCAAAGCTGATTTCTAGAACCTTCTTCTACTGTATGCTGTCCAATCATGAACTTTGTTGATAAACTTTGTTTTGTTTTGGCACCTTTTTGTTGGCTTTATAATTGAAGATTGATAAGTGGGAAGTGTCTGGCTGAGTCCATCTAAACATTTTCCCACTGGCTACTGATTGGTGGACCCTGAGCAGAGGCCTGAGTATCAGCCTTGATTTTCGTATTATCAGACTGTAATGAGTTTTTACAGCTTGTGCGCATTCCTCTGTTGCTTTTTAGTTGGTCTGAATATTTCTTTGAATGACACTGCTTTTGCTATTGTCTATTGTACCTTTAACCACTCTCTGCCTCTGCACTTCACTACTTTTCGTATTATGGCAGGAAGATAAAAAGAATATGGAGGTATTTACAGTATGTCCAAGCACTTTGTGTGTATGTGTGTGTGCGCGCATTTTAATAGAGTTGGATGATTGATTCTGCATGTTTAGGGACTGAGTAAGCTTGTCACAAGTAATTTGTCTCTTTTTTTGTTAATTGTTCATTGTTTTGTTTAATTTCTGTTGGAAAAAAAGTCACTATTGTAGGAGAGAAGTGTCATTGTCCCTTTGATAATTACAGAAAAGTTGTGACCATGTGAGATAATTATACAACTCTATTGTGAAGGCCTCGTTATGACGTTATGATATTGTATTTACTCCATCGTGTGGAGTTAGTGCCCCTTTAATTTTTTCTCAAAATTCTTTAAATCTCCATATAATCTTTTCTCCCTTGTTTGTTCAAGAACTCTTCCAAAGTTTTTACCTCAAACAACACAAATCAACACAAATACATGAACAGATAACTCAAACGTGCTGTATGTCATAATGAAACAAACAACCACAGATTATCAACAACACGGTCTGACACGAATGACACATGGCCTAGTGCAAACTGAATTTATGACCAAACGATTCGTGCATGAAGCGCCATCTAGCGATCATTATGTGAAAGTAAAAGCCTCCCAGTCTAAGGACTCAGCGGTCATTTGACCGCCTCGCCGCGCTTTAAGTAGTTCACAACAGCACGGCGCTTCTAGTAGGTCGTCAAAGCGGTCAAATGACCGGGGCGCGGCGCTTCTAGGTATAAGTGGGTCAGAACGGCGCGGCGCTTCTAGTGTTAAGAAAATATCTCCAGTCTGACCCTTGATCAAATCAAATGCATGACAATCTCTGAATAGAGGCTTTAAAATCTGACTACATAAAATTAAGAACGAACCTTGAATAATTACCAAGTAATGTATGAGCTATAGCAGAGTATTGGTAAATGTGACCCTGCAAAGCGAAACCAGTCGTTTTGGTAAAATTTACAAAATTAAGTTATTGTGCTCACGCGAACGGCCATAAACTAAGCTTTCCAACGATATGTATATCGAGAGTATTACACAAACTATCGCTAAGATAACCGCGTCCAAAGTTAACATGGTTCTCCTGTCACGATATGCCAGAAGAGGAGAAATCACCTTTTTCAAGCAGCGTGGACAGCGGGAATGACTGCAAATGTGTTGAATCTTCGCCGGGTTTAACAGTCAAGACGTATGTTTTTCCGTGAAATTAGTTCACGATATGAAACTGAAGACTGTATTCTGTTGAATTATGCAAAAACCTGGAAGTTTGTTTATTGTGGATTTTCTCAAAATAACGTTGTGCGCAAAGCGACTGATTTAGCTTTGAAGGGTCAAAAGAATAGTGAGTGAGAGAGTGAGAGAGAGAGAGAGAGAGAGGCCAGAAAGAGCAAGGCCTCCTTTAGAAGAAGTGAGTAGGCAGGCGAGAGCCTCACTGATCAAAAAGAGAACAGAGAGAAGAGTAAAGAGAATTGAGAACAATATGTGTTCTCCCCTTTAATCTCAAAACAACTTTGCATAAAGTTGAAAGGAGGAGGCAAAAAGGCATTTTTGTGTGCCTCATATTAACTGAGGAACTGATGACACTTTACTTGGAGGTCCCGATACAATATCTACGGAGGCTCAAATTTTCAACAAACTGTTGATCACACTGTTAATTGCACTTTATGGTTAAGGTGAAAGCTTAGGGGTTGGGCTGGATTTGGTTAAACCTACCTTGAGTTTGAACAAATGATATGATACTGTACTACCCAAGTGTTACCAAGGAACTGAAAAGCACATTGTCAGACAGACTCAACAAGAGGGAAGAGAAACAGAAACAGCCTGTATAGTCCGGCAGTCATGGGGTCGGACCTGGATTTGGCGATTACAGGGTTTTTTTGCTGAATGTAGTCGATAGGCACAGCTCCATAAGATTTAGAAGGGTGCCCAGTGAACTACCTTGGACAATCATATTTTAATCTATTTTAAGCTGATCTGATGCAGATTCACAGATGCATCCTTGGAAAATTATCAAAATGACGGGCGCAAATTTCTCGCCATTGGAACAGTGCTGGGCAGAGTTCAATGACGTTGTGTCCTTGAACATGCAGCTATTATGGTTCCTTGACTTTTGGGAAATGGCTTGTATCACTGGTTAAGCCAGGTTTAGACTTGCCGCAGACAACGCGTTCGTGTTCGCATCATGGCTGCCTCGCGTATTTTGCGGTTGTTTGGTGCATCGGTCGTGCACGTCCTCGCAAGCGAACATGACGCGTCCGCGAGATGCAATACTGATAAGAAAGTAGGGGGCGATCCCTCCAAAAAAAGGGTACTGCAAGATGCATTATCGACATCGAAGCTGGGGGCAATTGTGAGAGTAAACAATGGCACATGGCCACATCCACATCTGATATTACTATAGTCTCCCAAGACCTCCAGTTGGGTGCATAATGCTGCAGCGAGTCTGTACACAGGACACAGCAGGTCGCACACGGGCGCATACGCTTACGCTTGGTGTAACAGCGAGTATAATCCCAGCCTTACAGTAATGAAGGGAGTTGAAATTAAGGATGTGTGTGTTGAATCCTTGAGTCTAACCCACAAAGAGGATCCCTCCTACACACCAACACCCACACACAAGCACAAACAACTGCAGCACTTCCTCCCCAATTACCTGGTTCTTTGAAAATGAGAGTGCTCATTGAGTGCTGACTGCCTTGAGTGAAGTTTAAAACATCCCATGTAATCTGTGGCAAACATCATTAAAAACATTGCCACTAAATATTGCTAACTAATAGTATGCCCTCAGGACTGAGAAGATGATAGTGGAGCGGATTTCAGCTTGTGGACGACAAAAGACTCACCATGGCCTTGCCGATTTGCACCAGTGTCAGCTTGCCTCCTGTGCGGTGCATCAACAAATTATTCCTCAACAGAAACTCTTTTTCTTAGCAGGTGAGTGTAATTTACACTGACAGTATAAGTCTTCAAGTTGAACAACAACAACAACAACAACAACAAAACACTTAACGGCTTCTGTGCACCCAAAGTTTGCATAGAGCTATTCACAACATTCTACTGTGTCTTTCAGTTCTCGGATGTCTAATCTCCTGTGGTCACACAATGGGTAATTATTACATTTATACTCTTAAGTCACACTGTACACTGTACAGCGTTGCCTAGCAAACTAGCTGAAGTTGAGGTTATGATGTTTCATGATTGTGTTCACTTAATACTGCACAATAATGCACTGAAAAGTAATGTCTTTATTAAATGCATACTTTTGCCATATGTTTTTTTGTTGTTGTATGAGCACATAGCATTGAATGTTTGCAATGCTGAACATAATTTACGTTCCTTCACTTTTTCTGCCTTTTATACTCCCACAGATATTCCCACAGCCATGCTGATTGTGCAGCCACACAATCGTGTGTCCACTGGAGAGAAAGTCACTCTGATATGTGTGATTGAGTCTGGTGGTGACTGGAGATATAGATGGTACAGAAACAACATCTCACATCCATTCAGGAAGACTATGCAGAACAATATTACATTGAATATGTGTGCAGCTAATGAAAGCTTGTACTGGTGCCAGGGAGAGGATTCACCCAACTTCACTTCTCCTAGTAACTCAATTGACCTTATTGAAAAGGGTGAGTGATTTTATCTGACTTATACATGCATAAAAATACATACTTGCGTGCAAGCATGAACCACAAATAAAACCACAAAGGAAACAATCCAATACAGCATATTATGTTATGTAAGGGGTAGTGGACGACACAGCGTTGGGTTAACAGGAGAATAATGCATGTTCAAGGTGGTAATGCGGCCCCGACGCATACCAAAGGATGCGTTACATCTCATACTCACATTATCTTTCCGTTAACCGAACGCCGTGGAGTCCATTATCCCGCTTTATACCGCTGTTGCCTCTTGCAAATTAAAATATGCACATATGGTATGTAAGTTGTCTCAGATTCATTCTGTAAGCCTTTAATGAACAACATTACATGCAGCTGCTGATGGCATATATCGGTGCCAGGGAGAGGGTTTGTTCAACTTGTCATCTTCCAGTATCTCAGGTGTGTGATTTTCTCTAATATTTATTCAAGATATGAAATACTTAATGTATACTTCTTTACATTTGATATTTGAACCTTTTCCTGCCTGTTTTGTAAACACACAACTACCTCATTGTAGGTCAACAATCCAACCAGTTTGCAGTGGGTGTGGTCACAGGGGTGGTGGTGGCATCAGTCTTCACAGTATTTCTTTTTAAAATTGGTCCATATTGCTTTCTAAGACTGAGAGGTAAATAGTGTCCATTTGTCATTAAATTACAATATTATATTATATAGATAGATAGATAGATAGATAGATAGATAATTGATTTATTCTTAATATGTAATATATTAATCTTCATATGAATTTGAGCAGATAATGCCCTTGGATTAAATGTAATTTACTGAGACTGTGTGTCTTTTAGCAGCTCTGGGAGTCAGACTAAGAGCACCGTAAGTAGTTCAGCTGCCTCACTGACTCAAATAGCAAACCCTTCTTAAATACCTCAACTAGAAAAGCAACTAACTTATAAGCGTCACTGACTAATCTGTTATTGATCAATATAGATCTACGGCTCCCTCTAGTGGGCAGGCTGAGAGAAGCGCTCATCCAGACCAGCACTGGGCTGAAGAAGGTAGGGAGAGGTGTTTGTTGGAGTGGCAACCCCTTTGTTCTAATATTTCAGTGCTAGTTTAATTTACTGTTAATTATGACATCCATAGTTCAAAAGCTTTAAGTGATAACATTTCCGTTCTATTTTTTCAGTGAGTCGTTATGTGTATGCAAATGATTGCATAGAAGGTAAAGTGTAAACAACAGCAACATTTAAACACGTCATAAAATTATAAGAAGCAGTATTATCTTGCAAAGTTTTCATATTTTGTAGATTGTTTTATCTTCACATGAGATATGAGAGGCTGAGAAAAGGACAGCAGACCTATTGTCACGCTGTGTGTGGGTTGGTGTGTGAATGTTAGTGTACATTGAACAATATGTTTTTTTTTTCACTAATTCAAGATGGGGCAAGTGGGCCAAAAACAGTGTATGCCATGTTGAAGAAGCCCAATTCTACGACTACATATGGTGGGTTTATCTCCTTCTCAGTCCCCAAGCATACACATATGCAGGTGGCATCAGTCTCGGTGTTGAAATTGTTAATTGTCCATAATGCAATTGATATATAATGGATCTGGTTGGATACCATGCAAATTAGAACTATTGGTTTTACAATCACATAGAATGTAATCTATATATATACTAAACAAAAGAGTGATTTATTTTAGTTGGTGTGAAATAAAGTTACCATATGTTGGTCAGCAAATATGTATTTTTTAAAAAGTGATACAAGGAGGCTGGTGATCATATGGACCATGTGATCATGGCTTATACACACTTATAAATCAGCCGTCGGTCAACCTCTACATCAGTCATCCATTCCTCTCCACTATGGTCTGTGGTTTAAGGCTGAGGGCTTTCTGTATGTATGGACAGTTGGTGTTTTAAGTTGTCCTGGTGAAGATAACATTGTCTCTCTCCAGTTGAAGAAGCCAGAAACCCACAAACAGTGTATGTCAAGCTGACACCACCCAAGACCACAGCTCAATATAGTGAGTATACGGTATCTCTCTCTCTCTGACTTCTCTACCTGTTACATAAATATCTTAGGGTTATGGGGTGACAACACATTTAAGGTCTTTGCATGCTGTGTATGTATGTTTTATGCAAAACTGCCCTGGATGATTAAGCTTGCCTGTGTGCCACTCCTTATTCTAGTGTCTTTGATATGCTTGGTTCAGCAACAGAAGTGCTTACAGTAAATGCAGTGCCATCATCTTTCATTTGTTATTCTCATTGATGTCAGCTAATTGCTGCACTGTAACAGAGGCACATCTGTCCTTTGGAACAGAGCAGGTTTAAATGTTTGAGAGGTTACACTTAGTTGCTGATGAACCCTTCTGCATGTTCATGGCTAATTTAAGATGATGCAAGAAAACCACAGACTGTGTACGTCACACTGACACCGGCCAAGAACACAGGCAAGTTTCTGTTCCCCTCTCTCTCTCTCTCTCTCTCTCTCTCTCTCTGTGTCTGTGTGTACAGTACAGTATGTGTGTGTGTTAACCTGAGCAGGGGGAGACATCAAAGATGTTGAAACATAAGGCGTTAAGACATATTGTATACAGTACATCACCATGCAAGCAATATGTCCCAAAGTATGAGTTTGAACATCACTGTGTCTCTGGCCTACAGGAGCCACCGCACCTCTGCCCACCCACTTCCAGGTTGACTGAAGCCGTTCCACCAATACTGAGGAGCAACACTTCTGCAGAAACGAACTATGGAGGGGCACATATTTTAATATCTTCTTCAGTTATGAACTAAATTGATTTGAATAAATTGTCATATACAGCAAGAAAACCTTTCTATTATTAATGCTTTCTACTAAAGAAGGTGAATGTAGGCCCCAGCCGTGGCGCGACTGGCTGGGGCACCTGCACCGCACGCCGGCGACCCGGGTTCGATTCCCGCCCCGTGGTCCTTTCCAGATCCCACCCCTACTCTCTATCCCGCTCGTTTCCTGTCATACTCTCTACTGTCCTGTACAATTAAAGGCATAAAAAGCCCCCAAAAAAATCTTTAAAAAAAAAAAAAGAAGGTGAATGTTTACCTGAAATACACAATTCAACAACATTACTTTTTAATGTTTTAAAAAATAGATTTATAGTGTTTTGGAAAAGAGCTTGTATTTTAAAACGTCTTCTTTGTTAAAGAAGATAAATGCCCATAAGATGTATTTGTAAATGTTTCTAAACATACAGCAAGTATCCTCTACTGTATGTAATGCTCTCTGTTAAAGGTGAATGAGGTATTGGTCTATTTGTCAAGAAAAAAACTGTCTTTACAATGCCCTCTGTTACATTAAGGGGAGTGCTTAAAAGAGGATTGTTCTATTTGTCTCATAGCAAACAAAAACTAAAGCTTGCACTAATTGGTCTGCAGGGCCCCGAAAGGACTCTATCTTTTTAATACTCCCTTTGAACAGCGCATTTCCTTTTTGAGAGCTGCCTGTGTCTTGGGCGCCTTTCACCATGAGGTGAAGATTGAGCTTGACTTTGGCCTTCATTCAAGTGGTTAGTTTCAAACTAGAGTTTTTACATCCTCTTTTTGTGTAAGGCAAAGTTCTCACACCTTCAAACCTACAGTATCTTAAATATTCAGATTTCTTTTTCAATGTTTACCATCCACTGACATATGAACATCTGAACTGATATTGGCCGGGTTTCCCAGAATCGTTAAGAAGCTCTTAAGTGCTAAGAACTTCTTAGGAGCGTTCCAAGAACATTCCTACAACGCTCCTAAGAAGTTCTTAGCACTTAAGAGCTTCTTAACAATTCTGGGAAACCCGGCCATTGTCATTATGCTGTATGTATGTATGATTTTTTTATGATTGTGGTTCAAGTGTAAATTTCAAATTTTCAATGAGTAAAGTGAGTACATTTTCAACCCTTTACTCTATCTTTCACACACCTCCTTCCCTCAAAATCCCTAATTCTTCCCCCTGACCACCATAGACAAGTAGAGAATACACCATACGTAAGTTATTTTCTTTTTTGTTATATGATTTACAGGTTCCTGGTAGCCTGGCTAGCGCCTACCACTTCTCAATGAGATGTGGTCTGGCAACAAAACGTTCATTTTCTCTTATTTGAAAAAAATGCCCAGATCCGTTCAGTGGCCACCACGGATGTCTATCAAATGTGTCTGTGCATAGCTCATCATTGTCTTGCTTTCCCCCCTGTTCTGTGATTAGGGCGGTAGTTTCCAGGCTGCCTTAGCAGCGTGAATCAAATCGTGTGCAAGGCAGCATGCGAACACCCAGGCTAGGTTCCTGGTACAAAGGATAAGAAAGAGAAAGAGAAAGTAGAATAGAAAACTGTGTCCAGTTATCCTCATATTGATATCAGTTTTCTGCCCAGGCCCAAACTTTGTATAGCCTTCTGACATGTTAATATTAAGAACAGAAGAGCACAAAGATTGCAATATAGTTTGGTGCAACAACCTACAGTAAGGTCTATTTTGGAATAACAAACTTTTATTTGGCCCAAAATTACATTTATCGGAGTAGTTTTGAGTAAGGCTGGACTATACATTTGCAAGTAAACTGCATGGCATAGCCTTGGGGTCCAGCTTACTGCGTAAAAAGTAAAAAACTAATTTGAGCCACTCTGTAGGCACGGCGTTTTGAACTTTCTAAGTGTACAGAAAGGGAAAGGGCTGTTTGTGCAGTCAGTGAATTACATGTTTGTTGCTAAAGGAATCCTCACAAGATGGCGGTGACTGAGGAATGATAAGAATAGTCAGTCAATAGTCATTACCTTAAGTCCAGACTACGTACATCTGGCCCTCAGTGGTGTGAGGGCTGGGGTGTTGAAGATACAAACAAATATCTACAATTCTATTTCGTGTTGGTACATCTAACAATATCAACACTATACTGACATTTCAGTTGAGTTGTGAGAGCAGCTCAAGTGATAGACAGTAGCTGCTTACAGTTGAGCTTACCACAACAGAACAGTAGGCCAGTATTTATAACTCTTGTTTGGTATGTGATATCTTTGGCACATTGCTCTCAGTGTGGGCCAACTAGAAATACATGTTTAGTCGAACCCTGAGAAGCATGAGCTGAATGCTGCCCACACACACACACACACGCACACACACACACATACACACACACACACACACACACACACACAGGGGCGAATACCGATACATTTTGCTTCACTCACACAGCATCTCACCAAGAAGGGCTTGATGGACCATATCCAAAACATCTTCAGGAAGAACATCATTAAAACATGCGCTATAGTTTTTTATTGCCTTTCCCTGTAATGGGATGTTTGTTGTTTGCAGTGCCTCAAGGTAAGAAGTTCCAAGGCTATATATATCATTATGTTTTAGGCGGGTTTAATACAAAGACAAAAGTGTGGTAATTCCGTTAACAGAAATTATTAGTCTTTGCTTAACATTAACCGTAGGCCTAGGCTGGCTAGGCCTGAATTTAAACCATGGTTTGAAATGCTTCCAACACCAATGCTTGGATTATATTCCTATAACAATTATATATAAACCTGAAAAAAAGTACATTTACAGTAGCTAATTGTGTGGCTAATTTGTGTGGTGATTTTTGTCATGTTAGATCCCTGTTTGTGGGATGAATAGCTCAACATTAATGATCACTATTTTATTCAGCTTAGCAAGTGAAGCTTTGTGCTGTTCTGTTTTGTATTATTATTGTAATTATTATCGTTCAGGTCTCTGTGTTGGGCCTAACACAACCCAATGGGGATCAGTGCCCTCTACTGAACAGAATCATCTTAAAGAAGAGGGCGATGTTCGCAATGCATCATTAAATAATAACAGCACTTCAACTGATCCTTGTCATGAGGACAGACAGATGTTGCCCTGTGAGTTTTCAGTGCCCTCTACACTGAACAGAGTCACCTTAAAGAAGAGGGCGATGTTCGCAATGCATTATTAATTAATAGCAGCACTTCAACTGATCCTTATCATGAGGACGGACAGATGTTGACCTGTGAGTTTTCTGTAAGGGATAATGTATAGAACGCTGGTCATTATCAGGAAAATAAGGACCAACAGGGCGAACTTGTTCCCGCTTATTATACGGCTACTTGCCAAAACTAGAAAGAAACATACCACAATGTGTCTTTATGACTTAGCTTCCGTTTTGTGGCTTCCGCTGACAAATTGTTTCAGATGTTGCTTGGCAACATCTTACTAGCTTTTAATGAAATTTCAACGCGGAGTGATATGAAAGACCTGAATTAGAAGCACCAACTCCGTTGCCATTGACAGCGGTCATTATTTTTTTCAGAGGTCCTCTATCAAGAAATAATGACCGGTAGAACTTTGGGAAGTCCAATTCAAGTCAATGGAGCGTTCTACTTGCATTGTGAAGGGTCGTATAATAAGTCTACATAAAAACAAATATATTTCACATATGTTTACATTTAAGTGGTTAAGATATCAGGGTTCCTACTCAAGTCAAATTTAGAAAAAAAAAAAAAAGAAAAAAAAATCAAAATGCTTTTTGATTTATTAAAATAATTGATCATTGAGATATTCTCAATACAATATGTCATCATTACTGTGTGATATGCTTGGGTTTGTTTTAGTGTGGAGTGGTCTTACATGGCTGCTGGTCGGAGTTGTTTCAGGAGTGGGGATTTCAGTATTCATCTTTACTCTTATGGTTTTAGTGCATCAGTATTCAAACCATGACGGTAAGTCAAACTGCCGGTAACTAATTTATTTACTGTGAAAAATATTTTTGCAATAGAGTATTGTAAGACTTTTCTTTCCTAAACTGACAATATCACATTTAATAGATAATAAAAAAGATTATGAAGTTCACAAGTTGTTAGCTGTTTAATATAATACATAGTATGTGAATATGAACAGCTGCCTAGGAACTTACAAATTTCACTGCATTCTTTACTTCAGTAATGATATGCATGTGACAAATAAAATTCCTTGTATCATCAAATTGTTTTTTGCTTACAGTTCTGTGTTTCATGAAGAAACAATGGTAAGTTTCTCATCATTCATGACAAGTACACACTGTCATTAGAAACTAGAGGATTCTACAGTAATGACCTCTATCTCTCTCTAGTGGCCACAATCAGCAGAATGCCATGGTCCATTTGGAGCAGTGCCAAAACAGTCCAGAGGGAGATGAGGGGGACCCATCTCTCTACATGCCACTGCAGAAAGGTGATTTTTTCCTCCATTTTACTGTATATGACCTTATCAGCCATGGTAAATACAATCTATGCACACACTGATCTTTCTCTTATTCAGATACTGAAGATGTCTATGACACCATTACTGAAGATGTATATGAAGCCTGATTGAAATGAAGAAGATACAAAATGGAGAAGGAAACCTCTATATCGTCTTCTCTAACATCAGCAAGTAGCTATTTCATATCAATGATGGAAAATAGCTCCTCCCATAAATGCCTTAAGCCTATCTTACACTGACAGACATGGCATGGATTTGGAAAAGAGTTTTGAAAGACTAGTCTCAGACCCTCTCACATCTTAAGACAATTCATCGAGTTTCTAGTCACAGTCTAGTCTCAGAATAGGATTTTGCAAAGACTGTGGGTCACTATTTACAAGACTGCTACTAGATTCCTTCAAAGTATTTTGATCTACTATCAAAGTAATTTTTTCGCGTTTCTGCAGCATCAGCTTCATGTGTGCCATCCCTAAAAGATAGAGCTGTTCTGTCACATAGAATAGCCAACTAATGATTTATAAGAAATTAAATAACAGATAAATCATAGGCTACAGCTGTCACCTATTTTGCCCCTTCCTGTTTGGTGTTTGAGCAAGGTCACTATTGTTTTTTATTGTTCACGTCACATGTTTGATATTGTCGTAACAGCAAAACTAGAAAAAGACTGACACCTTACACTAAACGATTCAGTTGACGGGAGCCCGCAGCGATTCCAGTACAACTCCCATGATTTCCGGACGATTTTGGAAATGTAGTCACCGACTGTAAAAACAGATCAAAACCGTACATAGTAAGCCAGCCTTTACTTAACTACCCACAACTGTCACTGCACTGTAACAAGTTGTTGTAAATTTATTGTATTCTATGGATTCTGAGTAGGGTATAATTAATCGACGATCGAAGATTGATCATTAAGAATTGTCGATTACATACAGTACATTTGTAATCGTTTAAACTATTGTAGGTTGCGTTGTGTGAGTCTTGAACAATTAAATTAATTTCACTACGTGGCAACAATTAAATATTTTACCGCGAGCTGCCACCAGAGGGTGCGCAAGATGAAAAATGTAATGGTGGTCTGTTGTAAAAATATTACAGTTTTATTAAAGTGAGATTTTCCATAGGATACAATAAAAACATGAACAATAAACATTTCCTTTGTAATCAATTTTATTTTAAATAAAAAATATATGATTTATTGATTTTTGATAGAAGCGTACTCACTGTAAGATACGATATATGCGTGCCAATTAGTTTCATTCATTCTTTCAAACATTCTTAACTGGCTGAAATCAGGGAAACTGTCAGGGACGCCTCATGACAAAGTTGGGGGAGAGGGACCAAGAGAGAGGGGGGATTTGGAGGCAACAGAGGCGGAGAGAATAGGAACAGATCCGAGAGAAGAAAATGAGCGTGAGTCGGGAAATTAAGCGCCTGAGGAAACCGGAGAGGAGAGAAGGAGGTGGCAAAAAAGAGGTGATGAGGTTGAACACCAGACGGGGGGGAAAAGGAAATATGATGAAAATGATCCGGATCTGGGGCTTCACTTGGATCGGCAATACAGATTGCCCAAAGCCTCAGTGCGTAGTGTGCAGTGAGGTTCTAGCAAACAGCTGCCTGAAGCCTTCTTATCTCCGTCGTCACCTGCATTCCTCCATTAAGAAACTGACTTTTTAGAAGAGCAAACTAATCTTGAACACACTGCTTCAGAATCAATCCAGCATGGGCCTACACCACACATCACCAAGTGTGGAATAACCTCTACATGGTCTAAAATATCATTTGTTGGGATTTGTTTTAGTCCAGAGAAAAAAAAGGCCTCCCCCTCTCTGTAGAGCAGGATATTGTTGTCCTCAGTTTCTCAGTTTTTTCAAAATCATCGATTCAAATCATCGTTGAAGAATTCTCAGAATATCCAAGACATAGATCAGTCATAGTCTTGATAAACACCATAAGCTTGATTTTCTTGAGTTACCTGAGTCAAGGATTAACAAAGTCATGATGAACTGACTAGGGAGGATCTGTTGACAGTTTGTAATGGAGGAGTTCTACACAGCTCAGAGGAGAAAGACTGATTTTCATTCATTTTTAGCCAGTGCCCCTTCTTCTAGGAGTTGATAAGTCAGGAAAGGAATGTCAAGACGTACCAGTTAAACAGACCATCAGTGCTCTCTTTGAATGCCAAACAATAAATAATCATATCAGGTAGTAATTCACTTACAGTAAAGCTGGCAATAGGTTAGATTTAAGATATGATAGCTTCAGCGAAAGTTCTACTAGGGAGACTCGTAGTGTATCTTTCTTTCTCCACCCATTCATTATGTGGAATAGCCTTTGTTTACATTTTCAGGGAACTCCCCCATTCGATTCATCCAATCAGTGCTAGCCTATAGGAATTCAGTGGGTGTTTTAAAACTGTTTTACTTCTCTCTTCTCACTTCTCTCTGCTACTCAGTACGCCGACTTTGTCGTTCTGTCGTTTAAAGCGCAGTCGCTAAAGTTACTTCTATCCTTACGGAATTTAAAGTCTTCTTACCATGTCTGCTGGTTCGTCTCCCCTGCTGACCATCCGGTCGTCCGATTCGGACGCAGACTTCGTCCCTCCTACCAAACGCAGGAGGAGCGCCAGGCCAATCAAGGCTAACTCCAAATGGGCCAACTCCACCGCTGCCGACATAGCAGCCGTCTTGGCCCAGTCGGGGATTCCTCACAGCGCCGAGTTGGGTAAAGAAGATCTCATTCTCCTCGCGCACAACACTCTCAGCAGTCCTCAACTCCACGCCGAACCAAATGTCCCAGGTCCTGCTCCCGATCTCCCAGATGATCCCGCTGCCGATCCTGAAGAGCCAGCTCCGCCATCAAAGAAACGCCGGGCAAAGACCAAGCACGTCACTCTAGCGCCTCGTAAGAGGAAGCCTCCTGCCCCGACCCTCCCGGACTCTCCCGTCTCGTCTCAACCCATCCTGGATGCAGTTCTCTCCCTCACCGTGTCTATTACAGCAATCGACTCCAGAATTCAGGCGCTGGAGTGCCAACGCCCGGCTCCGTCCTCCTCGCCGTCTGCAGCACCGCCGGCTCCCGCCGCCATCCAGTGGCCCGTCCCCCTCCAAGCACCGAACACCAGCACGGGGTTCTCAGCGGCTAACTCAACTTCAGTTCTAGCTGGCACTGCAGTTTCGCCAGCTTTTTCTCTGGCAACAGCTCTCCCTGCTCCTCCGCTCGGCAGGAGCGTCGTTGCTCCCTCCACTGTCTCCATCTCTCCACAACTCAGGCAAAACATTCTCCAAGGTAAAGACATAAATCTTGCTTCCTTGCTGTTGCCATCTCCCACAATCAATCGTCAACTAGTCGATTGCGGTGACGTTTCAGTGTTTTAAAAAAATTCTGATCCGAGACTTCTGAAAAACCTGCCTTTTTGCGATTTTGTGATTGGCTTTGATCTGTATCGCGACGTCATCTGCAGCGTGTACCCTGATCGCAGGATAGAACTGGACACATACCTTGCCATCATGGCCGATTTTAACCTACATTACGGAGGTACACTTTTCTACCAGTATCATAATGCATTTTCTGCGAAGTCCGCTTCTTACATTTCCCTCTATAATCTTCGCTTGGACTGGCCCGTCGTCGACACCGAACTTTTTAGGCATTTCAGCGGCCAGAGATCGCTCAGCTGCAACATTTGTGGCTCCCACGGCCACACGGCGATTTTGTGTCCACAAACTGCCTTCAACCGACCATCACTTCCGGTTGCCGTCCAGAATTCTGACTCTGTAAGATCTAGCATTGATCGTCAAGGGCGTCCTGTTACCTATTTTAACGGGCACGCTATCTGCAATAATTTTAATGAGGGTGTGTGTTCATTCACTCATTCTAACTGTTTGTTTTCCCATGTATGTAGTCAGTGCAAGGATCCGCATCCAAAGTCTGTCTGTCCCCGTCGCTTGCGACCCCAAAGAGGAGGAAAGGCTTCCGTCAAGAAATTCTAGCGTCTAATTCATCTACGCCAATCAATGTCTCCACTCTGTCGTTTTATCTCTCTGCCCATCCTGATCCTGTTTTCGTTGATTATCTGCTCACCGGTCTCTCTCAGGGGTTTAGGGTTGGTGTTCTGTCCCCCCTCTCAAGCTCGTACACGGCTAGGAACCTTCAATCGGCTCTAACCGAACCCTCTATAGTGTCTGAACTTCTGTCTAAAGAATTAAATAAAGGCTATGTTCTCGGCCCCCTTCTCTGCTCCTCCTTTTCACCCTTTCCGTGTAAACTCACTCGGCGTGGCTACCAGGAAATACTTTGGCAAGAAAAGGCTGATTTTTGTCATGTCTTCACCTCACTCCGAAACCTGGTCCAGCGTCAATGAAATGATTCCCCTCGAGCCCTTTTCTCTCCACTATGCCTCAGCCGATAATGCTATTCACCTCATTAAAATCGCTGGTCAGGGCGCTCTGCTCGCTAAAGCCGACATTACCGACGCATTTAAGGTTATGCCAATTCACCCTGCCGACTGGCCCCTGTTTGGCGTAAAATGGCAGTCTAAATTGTACTTTGCAGTGAGGCTTACTTTCGGGTGCAGGAGTAGTCCTCACATTTTTAATTGCCTTTCAGAAGCGCTGTGCTGGATTTTGTTAAATGTCTGTCAATAACCGTTCGTTCTGCACCTTCTGGACGATTTTCTTTTAATTGACTTTCCAGCTAAGACCAGTTCAGTTCTGGACGTCCTTCGCAACGTTTTCCAGGAGCTAGGGGTTCCCCTCTCTGCCGAAAAGACATTAGGACCCATCACTTCTCTTGAATTTCTGGGTATAATCCTCGACTCCGTTAAAATGCAGGCCTCTCTCCCAGACGAAAAATTGACCAGAATCTGCAAAGTGTCCGATTCTCCCCTCTCAGTCGGCTCGGTGACTAAGAGGGAACTCCTCTCTCTCCTGGGCCACCTGGATTTCGCGATGCGCATCATCCCGCAAGGCCGCTCCTTCATCTCTCGCCTGTTAGACCTGGCTCACTCAGTGGCAAATCTATCCGACTCCATTGTTCTCAATTCAGGCTGTCAGTCGGATCTTAGCTTCTGGTCCAAGCTGCTGAAGCATTGGAACGGCATCTCTTTTTTTTATAACGATCACACCGACTCGTCCGTCTCTCTCAAGCTGTTCACGGATGCCGCTCCATCTCTCGGCTTTGGGGGGCTTTACAATGATTTGTGGTTCGCAGAAAAATGGTCTGATGAATTTCTTGCATTTTCCTCCGATGCTGTTTCATCCGCCCTTTTCAAATTATATCGCATCGTGGTCTCCTGTGTCCTGTGGGGTAAAGAATGGTCAAGAAAGCGCATTCTCTTCTTCTGTGACAACGAAGCAGTGGTGGCCATTATTAATAGGTCGCTCTTGCTGCCCTAAAATGATGTCTCCTTCGAGGAGACTCACCTGGCAGTCAGTCATTCATAACTTCATCGTAAATGCCACTCATGTTAGTCATGTACCAGGTTATATTAATGTCGAAGCTGACTCACTCTCCCGTCTCCGTTTTCAGGAATTCCACCGTCTCTGCCCTTCAGCCAGCAAAGTGTCAACCCCGTGCCCAAAGTTCTCTGAACTGCTTCTGGATTAATTTTGCCTTCTCTAGATTCGTTATTACAGTATAAGTGGTATAAAGACATCAGTTCTGAATCTTTTGCTACGTCTGAAATTAACACAACAACCATCATGAAAGCTGTCGAGTCTCATAAGGGCCAATACTGGTGTCAGGGGGAGAGAACAGACAGACGAACAGTATCAGAGAAGAGTAATGAAGTTGAAATTAAGGTGGATGGTGAGTATGTCCATTCTCATCTGCCATTTTTGATTGTGTGTCTTTAGTTCCATTTCTCTGACATAAGAGAGTCCATTTCTGATTTCCACCATTGTTTATTCCCACAGCTCTGCCAAAACCTAAACTGGTTATAGAGCCCCGGGGTCCTGTGTTCACTGGAGAGGACGTCACTCTGAAGTGTGAGATAGAGTCTCTCAGTGGCTGGACATATAAGTGGTATAAAGGGCTCTTGTGTCTGAGGGAAACACCTTCACCATCAGAGGAGCTGCTGAGTCTCATGAGGGCCAGTACTGGTGTCAGGGGGAGAGGAGAGACTGGCCCACAGCATCAGAGAAGAGTAATCAAGTTGAAATTAAGGTGGATGGTGAGTATGTCCATGCTTGGCTATCATTTCTGAATCTGGTGTCAGGGGGAGAGCAGAAACAGATCCAGAGCAACAAAGCCCAGTACAAAAGCTCACCTCAGTGTAAAGAGTAAGCAGAAACATAACAGTGTGTAGTTATATGTAATAGGGCTGTTCGATTTTGCCCAAAAATAAAATCTCGATTTTCTTTTCTCAAAATCCGATTTTCGATTACGATTACGATTATTTTGTGAAATGACAAAAGGCAAGAATTTATTTCAAATATGCTGTCTTTTACTGAATATTTTGCAAATAATTTCCCCATTGGGATTTAAGAGCATATCTTGCTCTTATTAAACAAAGGTCCCATATTATGAAAAAATCACTTTTGTTGGGATTTGATGTGTTATTGTGTGTCTCTGGTGCTTCCACACACATAAAAACTTGGGGAAAAAACGATCCATGCTGTTTTGAGTGAGATAGGTGTTTCTGAATGCATCCTGCCTTCAGCCCTCAAGGTGAGCTGTTCAAAATCATCAAGGTTTTACACGTCACAAGTATAAACATTTAAATATTCCCACCCACCACGTCCTTTTAGGGAATGATTACGTTTGGATTGCCTAATGAGCCAGACCCACTTCAATAAACTCTGCAAATTGCAATTCCTGCCGCTAGGGTGCGTCTAGATTTCGATAACTTTTGCATACAATGGAATTCAATGGAGGTGCATCGAAGTGAGTGGGGATCTTTGAACATGAATAAAAGGCACAAAATAAGGTTGGTGTAAGAGTTATCTGTGTGTTCTTGGGACTAATTATAATTCCATCACTTGTAATACAAATGTATTACCTACAACTAAGTGAGATAACAGTTACAGTTAGCTAGCAAGCTAATCGTTTTACATTGGAGATTAGCCAGCTAGATGACTAGCTGTCAATAGCCACGTTTACATGGACATTTTTGTTTTGATTGAAATGAATCTGATTGATGATTGAATCCACCTGAATCTGAAGATTGTTTACACCTGTTTACATTATGAACGCTAATGCCATTTAGTCAGTGTAGGCATATTTAGAAGCCCCTATAGTCCATGGGCCAAAGACCCAAAATATAGCATACCGGTACCATCTGGGTGGGCAAATTCTAGTTGTGATTTTTTTATACTTACACATCCCTAGTTTATGTTTTGATGTGATAGACCTCTGAGATTGGTAGCTTTTTAGTGGTTATCACCTAATGAAGTACACCACCCTCTACAATAAATCGCATTTTAGACACCTGGTGCATATCCTGGTTGAACCCATGGTTAAGATACTTATCAGTGTTGTATAATATTGAGTGTGGTATCATTTTAAAGAGTACATCCTAAGCTTTCATTCAAGCACATTGGTGGAGCCCTCTGATTAACACAGAGGTCACTGGAGCTCTTTGAGCCAACAAAAACACAACATTTTCAACCATTTCCGCCTAAACTATACACTTTCTTTATGCCCTGTGGCATCAGAGAATATTACAGACACAAAAGACAGAAACTAAAATACTCTCAAGACTCCAAGGATTCCAAAAATGTATGCTTTACCCATACTACTCCATTAAGGGATGTTATTTCAGGGCCAAACTAAAAAGGATGACCAAAATAAGAAGCAGGGCCAAAATTCCGCACATGGAACTCCTCGGCCCCCTTCTGTTTCCTCTCCTTCACAATCTTTTCATGGCCACAATCATTTTGTTTACTAACAAGATTAAAATTACAGGGGGATTTCAGGATATCTGCTTTCATTACCTAGGAAATCAAAATATACTGTCCATAGTAAAAACATATTATTATTTTTATTATTAAAATGTCCCATAAATCAGGCCAGGAATGATTAACTAACACATTCCTCTGTAAATATCTGTATGTGTGTACTGGAAAGTTCGGTGTACATACATGTAGGTGCTACAGGACATACAATGCCTTTAGAAAATCATCATACCCCTTTGAAATAGTTACTTTATTTGTCTTACAGCCTGAAATCAAAGCCCATTTTTATTTACAAATTTAGCATCAAACATCAAAATAATGAAAAAAGGCAACAGTTCTGAAAATGAATTTAAAAAAAATGAAAAACTAGAGTAACAGGGTTGGAAAAGTCAGCATATCCCTGATTTAATACTTTGTAGAGCTTCCTTTTACTTTGATTACAGCCATAAATCTGTTTAGATATGTCTCTAGCTTTGCACCCCTAGATTGGGGAATATTTGCCCAATCTTCCTTGCAGAATTGCTCAAATTCAGTCAAATTCTGTGGGGAATGGCGATGGACTGCTGTCTTCAACAGGATTTAAGTCAGGGCTCTGACTTGGGCAATCAAGGACATTCAACTTCCCATCCTTAAGCCACTGCTTTGTTATTTTGGCAGTATGTTTAGGATCATTGTTGTGTTGGAAGGTGAATGACCTGCCCATCTTCAGTCTAGCAGAGGGGCACAGGTTTTCCTCAAGAATTTGGTTGTACTTGACAGCATCCATTTTCCCTTTTATCTTGACCAATTGCCCAGAACCGCTGAAGATAAACATCCCCACAGCATAATGTTGCCCCCACCATGCTTCACAGTAGGTATGGTGTGTTTTGGGCGGTGTACTGCGTTTGGTTTTCACCAAACATAGCGCTTGGAGATTAGTGCAATGGAATATTCTGCTACCATGTAGAAAAAGGCTTTATGGCAGATGAGACTAAGATTGAACTTTTTGCACTGAACTCCAGGCGCTATGTTTGACGAAAACCAAACACCGTACAACACCCAAACAAACTATACTGACACACACCCTGGCAGCTGAGTTATGGACATACTCAGAGTCTGCTAAGGGCCTTGGTGGGCAGTCCAGTCAGAATACCATTGCAGTAGTCCAGACAGGAGGTGATTAAGGCATGGATGGGTGTTACTGAATGTGTGAGTGAAGGCCAAAGTTGTGAGATGTTTCTGAGGTGGTAGAAGGCGGACTTGGTGATGTTAATGTGGGACTGGATGACGCCTCAGGAGATGGGGAAATGGATCAGACTTCCACAACCAGGGCCAGGTCTCCAACTTTCCTGAGCAGTGGTGCAGGGTCTGCCACCATGAGCTCTGTCCTATTACTGTTGATTTTGAGTAAGTTTGTGGTCATCCATGATTTGAGTTCCTGCAGGCAGTTTACAAGTTCTGTGGGTGGGAGCTGGCATGAGGAGTTTGTGCTGATATAAAGTGTCATCGGTATAGAAGTGGAAGCTGAGTTCATGGTTACGGATAATATGACCTAGGAGTAGCGGGTGCTAGATCAGAGTTGGAGCCATTGAGAGTGATAAATTGTTTCCGGTCTGTGAAGTAGGACTGGAACCAGGACAGTGCTGTGCCACTAAGGCCGATGAGCTCAGAAAGGTGATGAAGCTGGATGGTACCACACCATAGATGCATTTATGATCTATGATGTTTTCCACTGGATGACAGAGCATGGGAAGACAGGTCTTGATCAAGGTGGTGGACATTAGGTCAAGGCTGCTGTTGAGGTCTTGGCTGAGGTGACCAGTTTTTTTACTCGGTCGGCATCGAGTGGAGAGAAGGCGGATAGGCAGCACTGAGGTGAGCCGGCAGCTGAGTGGTGAGAATCCTGTTGGGGCAGTGTGGGGCAGAGCCCAGGAGACTGGAGCTGCCCATGGATGGTGTCCACTTTCTGCTGGAAGAAATCCAGGAACCTGGGGCCTCATTTGTAAAATGTTCTTACGCACAGATTTGATCTTAGACTGTGCGTAAGCTCAAATCCATGGTAACGCTCAGATTTACTATAAAAAAACCCCATCTTTGACATGGAAAAGTATCTCCACGTCAGGTTCCAATTTCAAAATTCCAAGACCAACGATCCCATGTCTTCCTTTGCCATATGCATGATCAATATCAGATGAAGTAATTCTTAAAGATTGGTCAGCACTTAACACGTATGCTGTGTTAAATAATTTAGCATATCAGCATTCCCTGCTAACTAATACATATAGCTCTTAATTCATAATTCTAACTCTCACAGGAGAAACACACAGAGTTCATAACTCTCAACCAAGCCACTCCCCAGGTTATGGCTATATCCTGAAGCCTCACAGCCTTGGCCATGGTGGCGGGCTTAATGTTATGCATCGTGCTCACATCCTGGTCAAAGTCAATATGACCTCCTTTGAATGTGTTCACTTCACGTTGTCTGGGTCCACACAGCCCCTAATCTACTTCGACGCCATGTCGTCACCCACCACCCTTACCCTTAGTTGAACACTACAACCATGCCCTCTCTCTCAGGACTTTGTAGCACCTCTCACCACATGTTAGTGTCTTTCTCTGGTCCTTTCCCCTGGTTCATCCTTGAGCACTGCAGGATGAAGATCGCAGGGTGTAGGCTCGAGAGACGATACAGAAGATCCAACCTCACTGTCCATCGTGAAACATTTAAAGAACACGTCACTAACTACAAAGAAGCCCTCTCTCAGGCAAAAACAAGATATTACTCCACACTCATCAATAACCATCATAACCACCCCAAATTGCTCTTCTCCATCATCAACCATCTTCTTCACCCTCCTGATGCTGCTAAACCCTCAGATGCAACTGACCTCTGCGCCAGGGGCCTCATTAATAAAAATGTTAAGTAGAAATCACCCTTCATTTGATCTTAGATCATCTCTGGAATTATCGTATGTGTGATTCAGAAAAAACAAACGTACACACAAAAAAAACATGTGTAGGCCTAGCCTATGCCATCTGATATTAAGTAGCTTACATTTATGCGCTAGTAGTAGTAGTAGTAGCTAATAGTTTCTAATTATGATTTTCCAAGCAGCGCATTCTGGAATGAGATTCTATGCATTCATGTCCATTGTCATTTCTTCTGCTTGCAGTAATGTGGTATGCAATGTGTGATACATTTGGTAGATTTACTTAATAGAAAATAGTAGGCTACCTTATGAAAGAAAGACCTCTAGGCCTATGTTAAGGTACAGTACGTTTCCAATATGACCCAGGGTCATATATTGCTGATGTAGCCTAAAGCGTACTAAATTATAAGCATGATATGTCATGTAGGCCTAACGTCTCTTTTGGGATAGGCTATGTTTAGGCTATGTTTTTGCTAAAGTGAAGTATAGTATAGAAGTAGTTTGCCGGTCATTCTTCATTCCTTCTGCACGTCGGGGTTCAAGCTATTATATCTTTGCATTTGTTTTCCAGTGCCCTAAACATTGCCCTTTCCAGTGCCCTAAACATTGCCCTTTATAGTTTGATATAGGCCTACCTTTAGGCTATCTATCTTTATATTTCTGCCTACATTATCCAAATTGTCATTATCCAAGTATTGTCATCTGATCTCGGGCACTGCCATCAGTCATAGAGCAAACAGGTGCGCGCTCTGCAAAAACCTTGGGCAACTCTAAATATGAAGATCAGAGGATAGCTTCTGTCCCTTGGTGATGTATAGATGAAGCCAAACTATCTGTCCATTATTGCTCATTCAAATATGAACACAAATGTCATATTTTCCTTTCCTAAACAACACTTTACGGTCAATATTACATTGATTGGAACATGAAATATATTACATGAATTACTTTATGGTAGGCCTTTGTGTTTTTTTAGATGTTATGAAAGGCTAGGTAGGCTATAGGCCCATGTTTTTTCTCACTTTTCTAAGCAGGCTAGTTAGCTCAATAGCAGTTTCACATCAAATCATGAAATATTAAAAAAACATGTTAGTTGGTCACAGTCTCATGACACACCATAATTACATTAATACTTGTTATAATCCCTTGTGCCAAAATCCAAGGTAAAAATATATTAAGAAGCCTCTGCCCAAATGAACTTAAAGGAGCAAGCTAACCACCAATCTGCCAACTAATGGTCACAAACACACCAGTATACTGCAGACAAATGGCCAGTCGAACAGCAGTATACAGTATGCAGCATGTCATTGGGGTTATCAAGTGGGCACCCTCATTCACCGATGTTTCATTAAGTTAGGCCCACAACACCTCATGAAGGCTTGACAGTGAAACCAGCATCCTGGAGACACTCCCCTCCATGCTGCCACCATAATAACACATTGCAATATCCAATATCCAAATACTCTTAACCAACCTAGGCATGGTCTAGGCTGGTTAGGTTGGTCCGTCCCGTTGATGCGTACTGAACCATAACCCTAGAAAACCCTAACCCTAACAGTCTGTCACAAACACAAAACAAATAAGACAGTTAGCTATACTTAGCTTGCATCCTCCTAACCCACAACCATTCACTTGCTTGTTCTGCTGCCAGGGACATGGTCACCACCTGCCTTAGACTTCGTCCACAAATGCCCAATTCAGAAAGAAAGCCAATAGCAGATCTGGCCACAAACCTATGTGCGCCGATTTCAATAGGCCTTAGTCATGCACTCCAACCTTGCTGGGCTGCCTCCTCTGCTATTTCAGTGTATTTTGCTCTTTTCAACTCATTGGCCTATTCTACTCATAATAATATTACAACAAACCTTTCCACAGTGTGTATACACATATAAGTCCTTGGGGTGGTGTTGGAATATAAGATTACAAAATAAGACATAGACAGATAATTACCTGAAACAGGGAAGATGTGGAGGTCACAACAATATATGACAGTTGACATAAGTGATATTATATGATACAAAATACAAAATTGATACATATGGGGAGGAAACAGAAGGGGGCCGAGGAGTTCCATGTTCGGAATTTTGGCCCTGCTTCTTATTTTGGTCATCCTTTTTAGTTTGGCCCTGAAATAACATCCCTTAATGGAGTAGTATGGGTAAAGCATACATTTTTTGAATCCTTGGAGTCCTGAGAGTATTTTAGTTTCTGTCTTTTGTGTCTGTAATATTCTCTGATGCCACAGGGCATAAAGAAAGTGTATAGTTTAGGCGGAAATGGTTGAAAATGTTGTGTTTTTGTTGGCTCAAAGAGCTCCAGTGACCTCTGTGTTAATCAGAGGGCTCCACCAATGTGCTTGAATGAAAGCTTATGATGTATTCTTTAAAATGATACCACACTCAATATTATACAACACTGATAAGTATCTTAACCATGGGTTCAACCAGGATATGCACCAGGTGTCTAAAATGCGATTTATTGTAGAGGGTGGTGTACTTCATTAGGTGATAACCACTAAAAAGCTACCAATCTCAGAGGTCTATCACATCAAAACATAAACTAGGGATGTGTAGGTATAAAAAAATCACAACTAGAATTTGCCCACCCAGATGGTACCGGTAGCCGGTCTGGCCCATGGACTACTAGTCTTATTTTGATATAACTAAGTTCGTTTGAGAAAATGTAGTTCTAAGTATAGTGATGTGTAACATTGTTGTAGCCTAATAAAAGTTACGGAAGATACGGGGATGTGCAATTTGCAGTTATCAGTTAGTTCAGAAGGTGAAGACTTTCAGCATCAATAGCTGTAATCACACATTCGTTTATTTACAGGCTTCAATTACAGTAGGCTAATCTAGATCTTCAAGAGGAGACGTGGAGCTCTTGACATTGCATGCTAGACTTCTTCATGAGGGTGATGAGAGGGTGTGCCAACATAAACAAGCCACTGTACACAAGCTCTTCACATCTTATATTATATAATTTAGATGAACAAATATCTAAATGATCAGTATAACAACAATTTGAATCTTAAAATGTATCTTAACTGGTTCTGTTGGTTGGGTGATGATTGTTTGGTTGGGGCAATGCAAACTGTGAGTGTGGGTGTGGCTATGAGATGGGTCACCATGATGGAGAAGTCTAGCATGTAAAGCTACTCTTGCGACAAAATCAGTTAAGCTATAATTGTGATGATCAGCATCATCACTATGATGTCTTAAGTCTTCAAATAGTTATAGCAGATGTTTTGAAATTCTATAAGACATTTAGAACATTTTTTCTCAAATATCAATTTTATTCCTTAGTTCATGTGTTATTTCAATGCGTTTTGAATTGTAGTGGCTGACATATGGCTGTGAATTTCAATAGGTAATTGATATTTGTAAAATAACTTCAAAGTGACCAGCCTCTCATCATGCGAACAGTAGAAAGTAGTCCAACTTCAAACACACTTGGGTGTTGAAAAGAAAATATTCTCCCCAATGACGATAACGTTGAATTTAATTCATTATAATAAAGAAAATAATATGGATGCAAGGTTAAAACTTTGCACAGTAGGTGCTGGGTAATATTTAGCATTATTGACAAAGTATGAAGCAAATCCAAGATGGCCAGGTGGGAGGCATCTGTTGATTGGGCACATAATGACCAAGTTAACAGTTAATTAGTGGGGCGTGTCTAAATGAGCAGCAGCTCATAAATATGTAATGTGCAGCAGAAACGGCACACTCTGAAAGGGCCTGAATTAGAGGATATTATAAGTGGGTAATAATGTTTTCCTACAAGTTATTTCCAGCAAACAACTTCAGGAACATGTTTTCTGGAACTCATAGACCCATTTTAACTTCTGGAAAAATAGCATAATATGGGACCTTTAAACAATATTAATTATTAATCATTCATTTTAAATGATTGATATTAAGAAACTTTTTTGAACTTTTGCCACAAATTTCAACACTTGCAAACATAAGTACCGTAATTACCCTAGTTAAAGTGAAAAGACGATTTTTACGATTTCACATTCTTGTACGATTTAAAATAATAATCTCGATTACGATTAAAAATCGATTAATTGCACAGCCCTAATATGTAATATTTGTGATTATATGCCCGAAGTCCACTACTCTGGCTTGAGGTTGTTGATATTTGAGCTTAACAGTCAGCCAAAAGCCATCAACATCTCACTCCCATCTCCCTCCCAACCCCCTGAAGCAACTCGTTAGTTGGTTAAATTGTTTATTGCTTAACCTGAGCCACACCACAGAGTTTTTCATACCCACTAAACATTAAACATCAGATGGACGTGCAGATAATGTCTTTATTCCGTCTGTCGGTCCAAGACCAATTCTGGACAACTGCACAACGTTCAAACTAGGTCCGCTATTAGGACATCAAACCATGACCCCATTTGGGGGGACTAGGACTAATAGGACTAGGTAACCTTTTTTGGATGTTACAGCATACAGAGGTCCTGTGGATGTCAATACTGGATGTTGGAGAAAAGACGTTGTCTGGCGTTACAGTCGGCACCTAAAATTAGACGTCCAAAAAGTATCTTTGTGCTCTGGGTATACAGTAGAATCGGGCTTGTGAGAAGGAATTTGCTGAGTTTGACAAAAAAGTGTGCTGGACTAGAATTGTGGACTCTACTCTTCTTTGTATCCATGTTTGTTTTCACAGCTCTACCTGAAGCTAAGCAAACAGCAGAACTACAGCAGAGTCCTGTGTCCACTGGGGGCAGTGGCGCCTGCAGGCGTACGGCCGTACGCACTGTGCGTACCTTGAGACTAGCCTACTCATCAAAGAGAGAAAATTACCCTGGTGCGTGTGTTTTCACATCAAATTGACCTACCATAACTTCCCAACTTTGTACAGTATCCCATTAGCTGCATGCCATCAGGCTATGTACAATTTTCTATATGAAGTTAGTCAACACGTTATGATAGGGCTGGGCGATTATACGATCTCGATTTGTGATCGCGATCAAATTAAGTTCGATCACGGTGATCAGGGGCCTATTTCACAAAACCAGAGTAAGTAGATCCAAGATAAGTGACGACACACGCGGTTGACCAAGCCTGGTCAAAGTAAACATGCTAAATACGTTTCACTAATGCTGAGCGCAGATGAGTTGAGGGGGCTAGTGGGGTGTCCTACGAAGCAAGTTAGACAAATCTAGGTTATCTAGACATATCGAGGCTGCACAAAGCCTCAACTCGGGTATTAAGTTAAGTGATCCTACGACAGCAGGTATGTGATAAATTTGTCAAACTAGGCTTTCAGCTCAGATCTGTGCGCGTTCTCGTGGTTGGGGTGATTTTGACCAATCGGGAAACGTGGAGACGCACAAGACAGCCTAGGTTTAAAAACGATTACTTCCGCATTTATGAGCGGTAGCGAAATCTAGGGTGGTCTTTTTTAGTGTCTAACCTATAACATCAAAAAGTCGATGGTCATCAGATATTGTATGGCATGCATGTCCATAGTAGTGACATATTTGCACGCACAACATAGTTAAAAGCGCCTTCGAGATTCAAAATGTTTGCAGAGGCGGGGCTGGACCTGTTCAAAGTAGACAGATTAGCACACGTGAGATAACTTCGTTTTTCAAGATAATGGATTGGTTAGAATTGGTCAGAGGGCGGTGATATTTCACGATTTGAGCTATAACTAAGCACATAACCCGCTCCCGACCAGGGGGGTATTTCACAAAACCAAGATAGGGGATTTAGACAGGCTTACTGGGTTATCCTGGATGAACATAGCCTTGACTTGGTTTCACAGAAGAGATCACATATAAGTTACCATGGGAATTTATACTTGGAAGCTAGCCTGCTCCCGACCAGGCTAACAGCCAAGCTAAGTTAATTCTAATGGTAATTGCATGATCTGATTGGTTCAGCTAGATGTCATTCAAATCAGACCTCCATGCGATTTTTTCAAAGAGCTGTATTCCATTTATATATTATTTGCTACTTGCATTTACTCGCAAAACACAGCAGAATGTCTGCCTAATACCATATGGATGTTATTTAAATTATGGTGGCCTTATAATTAATAACATACTCGTTGTTTGCTTATTTTTTGACGGACGTTTGAAGAATAGCCTAGTAGTTTATTGGAAGTGGAGGGGACATTTTTCAAAGGTGTTTTCAACTAATTCGACAAATTAAGATATATATAGTCATACTGTGTGCATCTTTGCGGTGGCAAAGCGCTTTCTTAATGACGTTGCGTGCCGAGACAAGGAAGCTCTCACACGTGGGTGCATACGTACATTTGCATTCACTTGGTCTGCCACACCTACTCCCGCTATGTAACAGAAATAATCATGATTCCCATCCAAAAAAGTACAACTTTACCTCGTTGTTAGTCTATATCAAAAGCGGTTGTTCACTTTGTGTGCAAGACGCTATTTTTCGCGTCTTTTTTATTCCAACCGTGAGTTATTTGGAGGAGAAACGAGAACGCGCACACATACCGAATAACTTACACCTGGCTTGACCTAGCCGCCTCAACTCATCTGCGCTCAGCATTAGTGAAACGTGTTTTGCATGTTTACTTTGACCAGGCTTGGTCAACCGCGTGTGTCGTCACTTATCTTGGATCTACTTACTCTGGTTTTGTGAAATAGGCCCCAGGTTTGGTTGCGAGCATAAGATACCATGGTGATACAGCGACGCTAAAACAAATCCACTTTCGTATGACAGCATACCCTGGTTTTGAGCGCAACATACCTCGCTAAGCCACTAATCGAGCTTCGTAGGACACCCCACTGGTCAAGACAGATGTAAGTTATTCGGTATGTGTGCACGTTCTCGTTTCTCCCCCAAATAACTCACGGTGGGAATACAAAAGACACGAAAAATAGCGTCTTGCACACAAAGTGAACAACCGTTTTTGATATAGACTAACAACGAGTTAAAGTTGTACTTTTTTTGGATGGGAATCATGAGTATTTCTGTTACATAGCGGGAGTAGGTGTGGCAGATCAACTGAATGCAAATTTACGTATGCACCCACGTGTGAGAGCTTCCTTGTCTCAGCACGCAACGTCATTAAGAAAGCTCTTTGCCACCGCAAAGATGCACAACGTATGTCCTATATTATCTTAATTTGTCTTAAAAGCCGAATTAGTTGAAAACACCTTCGAAAAATGTCCCCTCCACTTCCAACCAACTACTACAATAGGCTATTCATCAAACGTCCGTCAAAAAAGAAGCAAACAACAAGTATGTTATTAATTATAAGGCCACCATAATTTAAATGACACCCATATGGTATAGGCAGCCATTCTGCTGTGTTTTGCGAGTAAATACAAGTAGCAAATAATATATTTATAAATGGATAATATATTTATAAATGGAATACAGCTCTTTGAAAAAATCGCATGGAGGTCTGATTTGACTGACAACTAGCAGAACCAATCAGATAATGTAATTACCATTAGAATTAACTTAGCTTGGCTGTTAGCCTGGTCGGAAGCAGGCTAGCTTCCAAGTATAAATTCCCATGGTAACTTATATGTGATCTCTTCTGTGAAACCAAGTCAAGGCTATGTTCATCCAGGATAACCCAGTAAGCCTGTCTAAATCCCCTATCTTGGTTTTGTGAAATACCCCCCAGAGGGGTATTTCACAAAAGCAGAATTAAGACATCCAAGATAATCGATAAAGCCAGTGGGGTGTCCTACGAAGCAAGTTAGACAAATCTAGGTTATCTAGACATATCGAGGCTGCACAAAGCCTCAACTCGGGTATTAAGTTAAGTGATCCTACGACAGCAGGTATGTGATAAATTTGTCAAACTAGGCTTTCAGCTCAGATCTGTGCGCGTTCTCGTGGTTGGGGTGATTTTGACCAATCGGGAAACGTGGAGACGCACAAGACAGCCTATGTTTAAAAACGATTACTTCCGCATTTATGAGCGGTAGCGAAATCTAGGGTGGTCTTTTTTAGTGTCTAACCTATAACATCAAAAAGTCGATGGTCATCAGATATTGTATGGCATGCATGTCCACAGTAGTGACATATTTGCACGCACAACATACTTAAAAGCGCCTTCGAGATTCAAAATGTTTGCAGAGGCGGGGCTGAACCTGTTCAAAGTATGACAGATTAGCACACGTGAGATAACTTCGTTGTTCAAGATAATGGATTGGTTAGAATTGGTCAGAGGGCGGTGATATTTCACGATTTGAGCTATAACTAAGCACATAACCCGCTCCCGAGCAGGTTTGGTTGCGAGCATAAGATACCATGGTGATACAGCAACGCTAAAACAAATCCACTGTCGTATGACAGCATACCCTGGTTTTGAGCGCAACATACCTCGCTAAGCCACTAATCGAGCTTCGTAGGACACCCCACAGGTTTGACATAGCGTTCTCTAGTCATCCTTGCTAAACTCGTTTCACTAACGCCAATCCAGGATGAACAGGAGCGTCTATGTCAAGCCAGTGGGGTATACTACGAATCTCGCTGAACATAACCAGGCTTTCTTAGGATAACCAGTGGGGTGTCCTACGAAGCAAGTTAGACAAATCTAGGTTATCTAGACATATCGAGGCTGCACAAAGCCTCAACTCGGGTATTAAGTTAAGTGATCCTACGACAGCAGGGGGGTATTTCACAAAACCAAGATAGGGGATTTAGACAGGCTTACTGGGTTATCCTGGATGAACATAGCCTTGACTTGGTTTCACAGAAGAGATCACATATAAGTTACCATGGGAATTTATACTTGGAAGCTAGCCTGCTCCCGACCAGGCTAACAGCCAAGCTAAGTTAATTCTAATGGTAATTACATTATCTGATTGGTTCTGCTAGCTGTCATTCAAATCAGACCTCCATGCGATTTTTTCAAAGAGCTGTATTCCATTTATATATTATTTGCTACTTGCATTTACTCGCAAAACACAGCAGAATGTCTGCCTAATACCATATGGATGTTATTTAAATTATGGTGGCCTTATAATTAATAACATACTCGTTGTTTGCTTATTTTTTGACGGACGTTTGATGAATAGCCTAGTAGTTTATTGGAAGTGGAGGGGACATTTTTCAAAGGTGTTTTCAACTAATTCGACAAATTAAGATATATAGTCATACTGTGTGGATCTTTGCGGTGGCAAAGCGCTTTCTTAATGACGTTGCGTGCCGAGACAAGGAAGCTCTCACACGTGGGTGCATACGTACATTTGCATTCACTTGGTCTGCCACACCTACTCCCGCTATGTAACAGAAATAATCATGATTCCCATCCAAAAAAGTACAACTTTACCTCGTTGTTAGTCTATATCAAAAGCGGTTGTTCACTTTGTGTGCAAGACGCTATTTTTCGCGTCTTTTTTATTCCAACCGTGAGTTATTTGGGGGAGAAACGAGAACGCGCACACATACCGAATAACTTACACCTGGCTTGACCTAGCCGCCTCAACTCATCTGCGCTCAGCATTAGTGAAACGTGTTTTGCATGTTTACTTTGACCAGTGGGGTGTCCTACGAAGCAAGTTAGACAAATCTAGGTTATCTAGACATATCGAGGCTGCACAAAGCCTTAACTCGGGTATTAAGTTAAGTGATCCTACGACAGCAGGTATGTGATAAATTTGTCAAACTAGGCTTTCAGCTCAGATCTGTGCGCGTTCTCGTGGTTGGGATGATTTTGACCAATCGGGAAACGTGGAGACGCACAAGACAGCATAGGTTTAAAAACGATTACTTCCGCATTTATGAGCGGTAGCGAAATCTAGGGTGGTCTTTTTAGTGTCTAACCTATAACATCAAAAAGTCGATGGTCATCAGATATTGTATGGCATGCATGTCCAAAGTAGTGACATATTTGCACGCACAACATACTTAAAAGCGCCTTCGAGATTCAAAATGTTTGCAGAGGCGGGGCTGAACTTGTTCTAAGTATGACAGATTAGCACACGTGAGATAACTTCGTTGTTCAAGATAATGGATTGGTTAGAATTGGTCAGAGGGCGGTGATATTTCACGATTTGAGCTATAACTAAGCACATAACCCGCTCCCGAGCAGGTTTGGTTGCGAGCATAAGATACCATGGTGATACAGCGACGCTAAAACAAATCCACTTTCGTATGACAGCATACCCTGGTTTTGAGCGCAACATACCTCGCTAAGCCACTAATCGAGCTTCGTAGGACACCCCACAGGCTTGGTCAACCGCGTGTGTCATCACTTATCTTGGATCTACTTACTCTGGTTTTGTGAAATAGGCCCCAGGTATGTGATAAATTTGTCAAACTAGGCTTTCAGCTCAGATCTGTGCGCGTTCTCGTGGTTGGGGTGATTTTGACCAATCGGGAAACGTGGAGACGCACAAGACAGCCTAGGTTTAAAAACGATTACTTCCGCATTTATGAGCGGTAGCGAAATCTAGGGTGGTCTTTTTTAGTGTCTAACCTATAACATCAAAAAGTCGATGGTCATCAGATATTGTATGGCATGCATGTCCACAGTAGTGACATATTTGCACGCAAAACATACTTAAAAGCGCCTTCGAGATTCAAAATGTTTGCAGAGGCGGGGCCGAACCTGTTCAAAGTATGACAGATTAGCACACGTGAGATAACTTCGTTGTTCAAGATAATGGATTGGTTAGAATTGGTCAGAGGGCGGTGATATTTCACGATTTGAGCTATAACTAAGCACATAACCCGCTCCCGAGCAGGTTTGGTTGCGAGCATAAGATACCATGGTGATACAGCGACGTTAAAACAAATCCACTTTCGTATGACAGCATACCCTGGTTTTGAGCGCAACATACCTCGCTAAGGCACTAATCGAGCTTCGTAGGACACCCCACTGGATTGCTAAAAACGAAAGTCGCAATCAGAGTTGAGTGGTACTACGAAACTCACTCACGGATGAATTTATCAATCTAGGCTTTCAGCTCAGATATGTGCGCGTTCTCGTGGTTGGGGTGACTTTGACCAATCGGGAAACGTGGAGACGCACAAGACAGCCTCGGTTAACCAACGATTACTTCCGCATTTATGAGCGGCAGAGAAATCTAGGGTGGTCTTTTGTAATGTCTAACCCATAACATCAAAAAAACGATGGTCATCAAATATTGCATGGTATGCACGTCCATGGTAGTGACATATTTGCACGCGCAACATAGTTAAAAGCGCCTTCGAGATTCAAAATGTTTGCAGAGGCGGGGCTGAACCTGTTCGAAGTTTGACAGATTAGCACACGTGAGATAACTTCGTTTTTCAAGATAATGGATTGGTTAGAATTGGTCAGAGGGCGGTGATTTTTCACGATTTGAGCTATAACTAAGCACATAACCTGAGGGGTATTTCACAAAACCTAGATAAGGGATTAAACCCGGATTTTTTGGTTATCCTGGATGAACTTACCCTTGACTCGGTTTCACAAAAGAGATGCTACATAAGTTGCCATGGGAATTTATTCTCTGAAGCTAGCCTGCTCCCGACCAGGCTAACAGCCAAGATAAGTTCATTCTAATGGTAATTACATTATCTGATTGGTTCAGCTAGCTGTCATTCAAATCAGACCTGCATGCGATTTTTGAAAGAGCTGCATTCCATTTATATACTATTTGCTACTTGCATTTACTCGCAAAACACAACAGAATGTCTGCCCAATACCATTTAGATATCATTTAAATTATGGTGGCCTTATAATTAATTACAAAATCGTTGTTTGCATCTTTTTTTGACTGACGTTTGATGAATAGCGTACTGTAGTAGTTGATTGGAAGTGGAGGGGACATATTTCGAAGGTGTTTTCAACTAATTTGGTTTAAAGACAGAATAAAAATATATATAGGCCTATAGTCATACTTTGTGCATCTTTGCAAGCGCTTTCTTAATGACGTTGCGTGCCGAGACAAAGCTCTCACACGTGGGTGCATACGTAAATTTGCATTCAGTTGGTCTGCCACACCTACTCCCGCTATGTAAGAGAAATAATCATGATTACCAATCCAAAAAAGTAAAACTTTACCTCGTTGTTGTCTATATCAAAAGCGGTTGTTAACTTTGTGTGCAAGACGCTATTTTTTGCGTCTTTTTTATTCCAACCGTGAGTTATTTGGGGGAGAAACGAGAACGCGCACACATCCCGAATAACTTACACCTGGCTTGACATAGACACTCCTGTTCATCCTGGATTGGCGTTAGTGAAACGAGTTTAGCAAGGATGACTAGAGAACGCTATGTCAAACCTGGCTTTATCAATTATCTTGGATGTCTTAATTCTGCTTTTGTGAAATACCCCTCTGCTCCCGACCAGGTTTGGTTGCGAGCATAAGATACCATGGTGATACAGCGACGCTAAAACAAATCCACTTTCGTATGACAGCATACCCTGGCTTTGAGCGCAACATACCTCGCTAACCCACTAATCGAGATTCGTAGTATACCCCACAGGTGTAAGTTATTCGGGATGTGTGCGCGTTCTCGTTTCTCCCCCAAATAACTCACGGTTGGAATAAAAAAGACGCAAAAAATAGCGTCTTGCACACAAAGTTAACAGTCGCTTTTGATATAGACAACAACGAGGTAAAGTTGTACTTTTTTGGATGGGGAATCATGATTATTTCTGTTACACAGCGGGAGTAGGTGTGGCAGACCAACTGAATGCAAATTTACGTATGCACCCACGTGTGTGAGAGCTTCCTTGTCTCGGCACGCAACGTCATTACAGTTTTTTACGATTGTTTACACACTAAAATATTTTTTTTCACACAATTAGCAAAATTTTACTCCAATTAGCAAAACACCTCCACAGATTTGCACAACATTACACACAATGTCTGCTTCACCCTTTTTGCAAAACATTACACACAGTGATTTGTAAAACTCTACACACATTTCCACACCTTAGACACAGATAAGGATTGTGAGGTTACTTCCTTGTCATTACAAAGCCCCGGATTGCCAATGACTACACTAATGAACGAATTGGATAATCACATCCACCAGGTGTGTAAGCACACATGTGCAAAATTGAAAACGCAGCACTCAGGTGTGCTATACAGTCTTGTTGCTTTTGTAGTTGCTCTTCAGAGTCAAAGTGTATGTACTTTATGCAGTAGTTTTTGTTTGTCTACAGATTTTATTTGTTCAATTGATTTCATTGTTGGTTGATTACTGTAACTGATTATGGTTAGAAATACTGTAAGTATTGAAAGAAATACTTGAAATATTCAGTCTACAGCAGTCTTCAGTGTTGTACAGTGCAAGTGCAAGTTTATAGACCTATTTATGTACACTTTCCCTAAGTCGAACTACAGTAATCATGAAGAATGTTGTGGGTTTGTCACTATTTTTTGGACATCTAAATGATCCCTTACATAACAATGTCTGGGCAAAAATCTAGCACATGCTAATTCCTAATTTTTCTTTTTACAAATGCGTTTTGCATTTATCACTGCAGTGTGAAACTGGCTGCAATAATGTCTGATCATTGAGGACTGTGTTTGTTAAATGACAACTAATAGCATTTTTACAAATATGTGTATATGTTTTGACTGAAGTGTGTGGGGCAATTGCTCTGTCGCTAGTTTGGAGTTTAACACGGTTTTAAACTCGATGGTGACGCAAGAAGTCACGTGACGACTTAAGCTCCATTGCTGTGTCATATGCACCTGTGGTTTAACCTGCTGCTGCGTTTTACCTTGATCTCAATTGCTGTGTCTTCAAGGAAATTCAAATCACCCACTAGAGGCGCATTTAATGCGTGTTAGTCTAATCTCGGAAAGGACATGGTTTAAGGACAGACTAAATTTAATTCGATCGCCAGAGGTGGATTAAGGAGAGTTAAATCGACTTTAAAATGATGGAAAAGGTTACGGTGACGCCTGCTCAGAATGTTCCAAAAGCTAGCGCGAAAATCTGAATTATGTCTTGCGCATACCAAACGTTTACCTTCCGCTATCTTTTGATACATTATAGAAGTCTTCCATTCGCTACAGTTTACTGGAAAACCATCCAGCGCAGCGCACACATGGCATGGTGACATCATTTTAATTCGCGAGAATCGCCCTGTTGAATTGATATTTTGGTGCTTCTAATAAGCTCAAGATGACATCGAATTATGAGTGAATTCGCTTGAAAATCTTATTGGGAAAAGTCCTGCTACATAGGCCTGTAATATGAAATAGCATGTTGTGCGCGCGCGCACACACACACACACACACACACACACACACACACATTTTAATACCTTTATTTGTGTTCACATTTTACAATGAATTTCATTGAACACAAACAATTTTAGACACCACCATTGTAAACCCAGTAGCCTATGCCTCTGGTCTCAGTTCATGGGTACACGTACACGCACGTATTGTTGGTGTGATTAGGCCTACAGTACAATAAAGGCTACACATTGGAGTTGCTTAAATGGGCAAATGCTAAAACTATAAAAAAATAACAGATTATTTGTAGGCTATGGAAACCAAATGAACACACAGTGGATCTCTTCTGCGAAACATAAAAGGTGAATTCCCATTTTTACCATGCAATACAGTCAGCTGAAATGGTTAGCGATAATGGCTTGGCGTAATGCACTGCCTGCTAGATCAGCAGCATCAGACCCATCAAAGGTGTTGAAGTCCTCAAGTCTTTGGCCTTGAGGGTGAGGAAAAGGAGGCTCATCCCAGTCGATTGCCAAATTGTGGAGGACTGCACAGGCGACTATTATGTTGCTTGCCCTTAATGGTGTGGTACGTAGGCCAAATGACAGGCAAGCAAAGCGACTCTTCAGAATGCCAAAGGTTCGTTCAATATAGCAACGAGTCTTCCTGTGGCTTTCATTGAATCGGGCCTCTGCACGGGTTGCTGGCCTCCGAACGGGTGTGATGAGGTACCTCCGCAGTGGATAGGCCCGATCTCCTAGAAGGAATCCATGGTAAGCCCCCTGTTCAAACTGGGCCATGAGATGACTGCTGTTGAAAACCCGTGCATCATGCACACTGCCGGGCCATCTCGCTACAACATTGCGAATGCGCATGTTGTCATCGCAAACCATTTGGCAATTTATAGAGCTGTATCTGTAATATCAGAAACGGTAATATTATATATAATATTTGGCCTAGTGTATATTTGTTATGTTTAAGCAGAGCAAATATCAGGAGATGTAGCCTTACCCACGTCGATTCATAAAGGCTGGATTGCGCACGGTTCCATGGAAAACGAGTGGAATGTGGGTGCAGTCCACTATTCCAATCACCCCAGGCATACCACCATACACGTAAAACGCCGTGGAGATGTCTCTCTGCTCATCCTCATTTGCCATGGCTATGTAATTGGGGTGAAGTGTGGCGATGGCACGGGCCACCGTATGTACAACACGGCAAACTGTGCTCTCATGGACATTTATCATGTCACCACAGCAGCGGAGAAACGTCCCCGTGGCAAAGTAGCGCAAAGCAAGGAGAACTTTGTGCGCTACTGGCACAGGCATGTTCCCTCTTCCTCTAGACCCAAGTTGATTTGCCAACAAGGTGATAAGGCGCCTGGCCGCTCTTTTGGACAACCGGTACCGTTGTCGGAATTGTTCGGCGTTGTATCTTCTGAAAGGATCACGAAGTTGCCTGTACCGTCTGCTTATAATGCGTGCTGCTTGCACTCTGCGTACCATCATCACGGTGTCGTTTAAGGCATCCATGGCTGATAATGACTACTACTGCCACAATGGCCATTTAAAAGCCACACCAAGGGCCTTAAATTGATCAGTCGGTCCAGATTGATGGCAAGTTAAGTGATTTCAATCACGAGTTTGCAAATTGGTGACCCCATGGCATTGATCAGTTACGACCATAATCACTGGCAGTGTGATAAAAGTGAGCCCTTTCTAAGTAAGTGAGATAATTAGCGATGTCCCAACAACAGACTACTTCAGAGACTATCAAGATAAAATCCACCATTCTAGAGTGCTTTTACGCATCATTTGATTGTTTTCAGGCTATGCATATATGAACATGTAGTTTGTATGACCCATATTGTCATTTGCAGAAAGAAAAAGGTCATTATAAATTTAGAACCATGTTGAAAGTCGCTTTGGCTAAAAAGCATCAATGTAATGAAAAACGAACTTCTCCAAACACCACAAGAGTTGAGTGCAACTGTGTTTTATTCCAGTCAACAACTCCGCAAACAAACGCGGTCAAGAATTCCGTACAATAAAAAGCAGCCAAGAATTCGGCCAAAAACAAAAAAGGCAGTTAACCACTCTGCAAACAAAATAAGGCAGTTAACAACTCTGCAAACAAAACACTTAATTATCGCTTGAGCTTGAGCTAGGAGATAGTGGTTGTGAATCATCATAGTGGCGGAGTTTGGCTCGGTAATAACGCATTTTTGCGTCATACGCATCTCGTTTGGCTCGCAGTGTTCTCCTTCGTTCGTTGTGAAGTTCCTCATCACGGCGTGCCTGGGCCCTGATCAGCTCAATCTTGAGCTCGTGTTCTTCCCAGCTCATTTCAAGCATGCGTTGCTCGAATCGGGGCAATGCGCGTTGGCGGACTGTTCGGGCGATCCGCTCAGGAGCCGGCTGGTCTGCGTTGCTTCCCGAACTTTCAGTCTGCCCTGGCTGCGTCTCTCTATTTGTGGGTGGTGTGTCCTGATCCTGAGAGCTGGGTGACTGGTTTGGGTTGATCAAATCTTCCCTGGGGCTGAGCTGGGACGCAGTTATGGTACTGGATGTTTGCCTGCGGGGCAGGAGGTGTCTGGGAGGTTGTCGCAGAGCTTGCCGGCGGACCAGGGGGGAAGAAGTGCTGGATTGCGCAGGTCCAGGTGGCATAGGCTGCAGAGGTGGTGGTGAGGGTCGTGGAATAGGCTGCAGAGGTGGTGGTGGTGAGGGTCGTGGAGCAGGCTGATGCTCTAGAATTAAAAAGGAAGACAGATATTGTATCTATCAGTACGCCAATATGCATGCACACGCGTACACAACAAATATGACAAATTATAAAAGCGTACCTGATTGGTGTATATGAAAACCATCACTGTCGTGTGCCCCTTCTATTGTGAAGACAAGATTAGGCAGAAGCTGGGTCATTGCTCGGGTCACGGGGCCCAGGTCCTGGCTACCGCGCTCTGCAATGGATTTACGCGCTTCCACTTTTAATCGCTTCCATACATTTTTCAAATGCGCCAGGCTACTTGGCCTTCTGGTTGGAAACCTGGCATTGAAGGCGTCCGCAAGATTACTCCATGTTGTGTTTCTTCGGAGAGTGGTGGTATTGTCTTTCCGTGAATCTTCAACGGTGTCCACAACACCCCGAATGCAGTGTAACAAATATAACTTTTGCTCCTCGTTATAATTCTCGATCCGAGACATGTTGATCCTGACTGCCCTCTTCTTCGAGATCATTTTATAGGCGTGACATTACCCTAATTGCTCTCATATTAATTTGCCTTTAATTAATTAATCACTTTTGCATGCACACCAAGAGAAAGCAATGGCAAGTAATTGATTGATTGATTGACAAACTCATTTTATTTTGGTCGTTATAGTACAAAATACATTTATTTAGCCACAAAAGTCTTTAATAATATCTTCCAACATCTTGAAATGCATCCACCAATACGTTAAGACGGCATCTACAGGGTTAAAAAAGGAAATCTGAGAACTTCCGATTTCAGAGCAGTTTAAACTGAGGTTAACTAGGAATCAGCTGATCCGCTTCCAGTCGTTACACAGCAATCACGTCCAACCTCGAGCGCAGCTGCGTGTTAAACTCCAAAACCTCCGTTTTACAGTTTTTTACGATTGTTTACACACAAAAAAATTTTTTTTCACACAATTAGCAAAATTTTACTCCAAGGAGCAAAACACCTCCACAGATTTGCACAACATTACACACAATGTCTGCTTCACCCTTTTTGCAAAACATTACACACAGTGATTTGTAAAACTCTACACACATTTCCACACCTTAGACACAGATAAGGATTGTGAGGTTACTTCCTTGTCATTACAAAGCCCCGGATTGCCAATGACTACACTAATGAACAAATTGGATTATCACATCCACCAGGTGTGTAAGCACACCTGTGCAAAATTGAAAACGCAGCACTCAGGTGTGCTATACAGTCTTGTTGCTTTTGCAGTAGTTGCTCTTCAGAGTCAAAGTGTATGTACTTTATGCAGTAGTTTTTGTTTGTCTACAGATTTTATTTGTTCAATTGATTTCATTGTTGGTTGATTACTGTAACTGATTATGGTTAGAAATACTGTAAGTATTGAAAGAAATACTTAAAATATTCAGTCTACAGCAGTCTTCAGTGTTGTACAGTGCAAGTGCAAGTTTATAGACCTATTTACACTTTCCCTATGTCGAACTAATCATGAAGAATGTTGTGGGTTTGTCACTATTTTTTGGACATCTAAATGATCCCTTACATTACGATGTCTGGGCAAAACTCTAGCACATGCTATTTCCTAATTTTTATTTTTACAAATGCGTTTTGCATTTATCACTGCAGTGTGAAACTGGCTGCAATAGTGTCTGATCATTGAGGACTGTGTTTGTTAAATGACAACTAATAGCATTTTTACAAATATGTGTATATGTTTTGACTGAAGTGTGTATGTTTTGACTGAAGTGTGTATGTTTTGACTGAAGTGTGTTTGTTTTGACTGAAGTGTTTTATTTTGCAAAGAATCTAGGAATTATGCAAACTGAGTGTAGCTTTTGGATACCTGTGCTTAAATTTTGTTAAAAAGAACTCGGTTTGAAAAATTGCGTGTAAGCAATTGAAAAAAACTGTAAGCAGTATGGGTTTAAAGCGTAGCACAACTAGCGCAATGCTAACTGACAGAGCAATTGGCCCTGTATGTTTTGACTGAAGTGTGTTTGTTTTGACTGAAGTGTGTTTGTTTTGACTGAAGTGTTTCATTTTGCAAAGAATCTAGGAATTATGCAAACTGAGTGTGGCGTTTGGATAGCTGTGCTTAAATTTTGTTAAAAAGAACTCGGTTTGAAAAATTGTGTGTAAGCAATTGGAAAAAACTGTAAGAAAGCGCTTGCCTCCGCAAAGATGCACAAAGTATGACTATATATCTTTATTCTGTCTTTAAACCAAACTAGTTGAAAACACCTTCGAAATATGTCCCCTCTTCTTCCAATCAACTACTACAGTAGGCTATTCATCAAACGTCAGTCAAAAAAAGAATCAAACAACGATTTTGTAATTAATTATAAGGCCACCATAATTTAAATGATATCTAAATGGTATTGGGCAGACATTCTGTTGTGTTTTGCGAGTAAATGCAAGTAGCAAATAGTATATAAATGGAATACAGCTCTTTCAAAAATCGCATGCAGGTCTGATTTGATTGACAGCTAGCTGAACCAATCAGATAATGTAATTACCATTAGAATTAACTTATCTTGGCTGTTAGCCTGTGGGGTGTCCTACGAAGCAAGTTAGACAAATTTAGGTTATCTAGACATATCGAGGCTGCACAAAGCCTCAACTCGGGTATTAAGTTAAGTGATCCTACGACAGCAGGTATGTGATAAATTTGTCAAACTAGGCTTTCAGCTCAGATCTGTGCGCGTTCTCGTGGTTCGGGTGATTTTGACCAATCGGGAAACGTGGAGACGCACAAGACAGCCTAGGTTTAAAAACGATTACTTCCGCATTTATGAGCGGTAGCGAAATCTAGGCTGGTCTTTTTTAGTGTCTAACCTATAACATCAAAAAGTCGATGGTCATCAGATATTGTATGGCATGCATGTCCATAGTAGTGACATATTTGCACGCACAACATACTTAAAAGCGCCTTCGAGATTCAAAATGTTTGCAGAGGCGGGGCCGAATCTGTTCAAAGTATGACAGATTAGCACACGTGAGAACTTCGTTGTTCAAGATAATGGATTGGTTAGAATTGGTCAGAGGGCGGTGATATTTCACGATTTGAGCTATAACTAAGCACATAACCCGCTCCCGAGCAGGTTTGGTTGCGAGCATAAGATACCATGGTGATACAGCGACGCTAAAACAAATCCACTTTCGTATGACAGCATACCCTGGTTTTGAGCGCAACATATCTCGCTAAGCCACTAATCGAGCTTCGTAGGACACCCCACTGGTCGGGAGCAGGCTAGCTTCAGAGAATAAATTCCCATGGCAACTTATGTAGCATCTCTTTTGTGAAACCGAGTCAAGGGTAAATTCATCCAGGATAACCAAAAAATCCCGGCTTAATCCCTTATCTAGGTTTTGTGAAATACCCCTGTAGACTATAATAAGCTAGCCAACTAATGCTATGCTACTTTGTTTACAATATTTTGAGGCTTCAAGCCGACAGCTGAATTAAAGAGGCGGAGTTGTAATATGAATAGTCATGAATGTCATGAATATCCGAAATTTCAGTAGGCCTATGTAGAAAGCATTATACAGTGTATGTGTGTATATACGTGTATATATATATAGCCTATGTATACATATAATTCTTTATAAAGAATATGCATATTCCTTATATATTGTGTTTCAAATAAAGACAAGCTTTTTCTACGCCTTATTGTTAAAAAATCACATTATATGAAAGGAGTGCGATAAAAGGTGTCCTTTTGGCGTTAAAGGCGATGCAATGAAAAATGTGGGTGCACCTACATTTTGTGCTGGTGCACCTAAAAAAAAAAGCTAGGCGCACCAGCGCAACCAACGCAAAAAGTAAAAAAAAATTGTGATTAAAAATCGAGATCGTTCAATATGGGAAAAATAATCGTGATCAATTTTTTTTGCCATATCGCCCAGCCCTACGTTATGAAAATGAACTTAATGCAGAGCTACTGTATATCCACACGCACATATTTTGTTTGAGCAGGAGAGATTACGCACGCAAGCGCGCAACTAGGCTACTTGTTGTTTTCTTTTACTCGGCTATCTATGGTTATCAGCACACAATGTGAAGCTACATCACTAACTCAATTAGTCATCATGGATATCGCAAGTTCTTTTAAACAACGGAATGGAAGATGGAATGGAAGATGGAGGCAGCAAAGCTAGAGGAGTTATTCTAGATGGGCAATAACAAGGTAGACAATTTGTGTCAACAATTTCTGTCAAGACGTCAACTGTTTAAAAACAGACGTTAACGGTATGCTAGAACAAAACTAAACGTAACTTAGCAGTAACTTAGCTGTGTAACGTTGTCCAAATGAGTAGATCACTGTTAGATCACGTTTTTGTTGTATTATTGCATGTGGATGTCATGCTATGAAGGCTATGAAGGCACGAACCTAAAATCGAGAAACGGACAAATATTGTACAATACCAAAAAATATGTTGGGGGGGGGGGTGATTGGTGTGCGTACCATAGCATTAATTCCTGCAGGCGCCCCTGACTGGGGGAACGGTCACTCTGAAATGTATGATAGAGTCACACAGTAACTGGACATATAAGTGGTACAAGGATACAAGAAACAATCTTGTTATTGAGGGCAACAACTTCACCATCACCAGAGCTACTGAGTCTGATGAGGGGACATACTGGTGTCAGGGGTTGAGAGGAGAGAGACCCACATCATCACAGCTCAGTAACTCAGTTCATGTTGGGAAGAAGGGTGAGTATTTTTTCAGGTAGAAATACAGTACATTTATTTATGCATAATGTGGACACATTTTGAAGTTTGGCCAACACTGACTGCACTCTTGACATCACTGTTTTCTATCAGTGTAAATATCCTCTTTATCTTCTGCTGTGATGCAGTGGTAGTAGCTTAGAAGTTGAATCCCTTTCTAGATCATTATGTCAAAGGTCTCAAAACTAATTGTAGTAATTGTAGAAACTAATGCAGTTTCTGTTAGCAAAAAGAGTGAGTCAATACATGACTCATAAACCTGGCTAGACACTGATGTGATTTCTTTTCCCCACCTCATCAGTCCAAAACTCCACCTCCTCCACCTCCTAACGGCTTATTCCTTATATTGGTACATTCTAATGTTTTATGTAGACAGCCATCACTGTATAAATAGCTACAAAGACATATAACAATCATGATGTGTTTTTGTGAATACTTTATTACTATTTATGAACGTTTTTATATTACTGTAAAGGTGCTGATGTTGCAGACCTCTTTGGCAAGAGTGTTTCTGTTTATTAATAACAAACTAATTGTCTCACATTAATGTCGCATACAGATTAATGACCTGAATGGTAAACTAGTGAGTGCGAGTGAAATGGTCTTTCCACTGTTGTGTTGCTGCTATTCTAGGTAGCAGCAGTCCTAATCAGCTTGCGGTTGGAGTAGCTTTGGGAACAGGGATCTCCTTTCTGTTCATCCTTGTAGGTGTTCTGCTTCGTTTCATAAAACACAGAGGTATGATAAGAATAAAGATGACATAGATCCTGATGACAATTTGTCACACTAAACATATATGTAAAGGAGAAAGTAACTCCTGACCTTGTTTTGGTGAATATATCATAAATGTGTCCATGAGGTCATCATACGGTATGGTCAAGCAGTCACTAAAATATAATTGCATGTGTCCTTTCAGTTTTGTGTATTGATACATCAGATCAGTAAGTTGATTTTTTTTTCTGAGTAGGCCTACATTTCAGTCATAATATACCGGGGACTGAAACATTACCTTAAAGCACCTTGTCTCCCTCTAGTGCCCAACCACAGCAAACAATCTATCAGAATGTTGGCCAAGCCCAAGGCAAGCCTGGGGAGAGTGAAGGGGACCAATCTCTCTATAGGCGTTTTTTCACCGAGAACGAACCTGGTGTTGAACTGGTGCCGTTCAGAATTCTTTGAACCGTGGTGCTATCTAGTGAACCAGCCCGCATTTACACCAGTTCTGAACAGAACCAAGCATGTGTCATCAACATGGGTGGTGCATGCAAAATCAAAAGTTAATGAGATGCATAAACGGGAGAATGATATGACCAGTTGTCCCATAAAAACGGCAGAAACTAGCTGTTTAAAATGCTAGTCAACGTCTGCAGTGTAATGCTAGTTGAATCGTTTTGTTTACTCATGGCAACAGTTGATAAGGACGGAAAAGGCTTTTAGCCTTCTTCCCTCTGAAAGACGCAATGACACGCCCACTCCGGTTCGCAGGAAAAAACAACTATTTTTTGGTTCAACTTCCGAACCAAGGTGCCACGTTCCGAACCGGCTTTTGTTTGGTGAAAACGCGACGAACGGTTCAAATGTTGGTTCGCGAACGGGAACGGAGCCGGTTCTCTGTCGGTGAAAAAAGGCCTTATGTGCCTCTGCAGAAGGGTGAGTAGGTTATGATTCCAGTGTGACTGACATTAGTGATAACAATGAAGGATGTGGATAATCAATTCATTCTCTCTCTCTCTCATTCTCTCTCTCTCTCTCGCTCTGGTGTTCAAAGTTAGTGAAGATGCATATGAGACAATTCCTGTCAAGTACTGGGATGGGGAAGGTATTTATACATCTTCAAATACATATTTACCGCTTTTTGCCATTTGCTGCAATTTGATCGACATTTGATAACAAAACAAATCAATTGAAACAGCTGTGCATACAAAGCAAATGGATGTAAGAGGTCATCCTCTCCCTTCTTATCACCATCATCATCACCATAACCATCATCGTCATTACAGCTGCCATACGCCATGTCCTGTGTGTTGTGTGTTTTTTGTATTGGTGCTTCTATTGTGATGTTGACCTGTGGTTTATGTATTGGTGCTTTCAATTAATACTATCATAAATGTGTCGATAAGGACAACAGATACTAAGGTTGACTAACAGTTGACTGAAATATACTTGTCTTGCATGTCTCCTTTCAGTTTCATGTCTTAATCCATCGGCTTTGTAAGTCTTCTTTTCCTTTCTGTAAACATGTTTCAATTATGATGTACAGTACAGTACAGGTAATTGTATGTTAGAGATTGAAACATTACCTTAAAGCACGCTGTCTCCCTCTAGAGCCCAACCACAGCAACCCATCTGTCAGAATGTAGGCCAAGCCCAAAGCCAGCCTGGGGAGAGTGAAGGGGACCAATCTCTCTATGTGCCTCTGCAGAAGGGTGAGTAGGTTATATTCCAGAGTGACTGACATTAATAATAATGAAGAAGATTGTGGATAATCAACTCTCTATATCTCTATCTCTATCTCTATCTCTATCTCTCTCTCTATCTCTCTCTCTCTCTCTCTCTCTCTCTCTCTCTCTCTCTCTCTCTCTCTCCCTCTCTCTCTCTTTCTCAAAGGCACTGAAGATGTATATGAGACAATTACTGTCAAGGACTGAGATGGGAAAGGTATAAATACACATTCAAATATATATATGCATTTGCCATTTGTTGCAATTTGAAAGACTATTTCCAAATTTCTGCTGTAAGAAAACATATTGAAATAAAATGTAAATCATGTGATGTAATATGGCACAATATTTACTTCCTAATTCCAGATAGTGAACAGGCTCCTAGAAGCTCATCTTGAAGCGGTTCTCCTATAGTCACAAATAGGATCACAGAAAACCACAGAAAAAGGGTATTCAAATATGCATCCAGGACCAATTGAATGTATTCTCCCGTTCATCACCATCATCATCGTCATTATTATATCGGCCATATGCCATGTCCTGTGTGTCATTGTCATACGTTTTTGTATTAGTCTGTTATTCTATTTTGATATTGACCTGTGGTTGGATGGATGTTTTGGATGGACTTTGATTTTGGACGATAAAAGAAGCAAAATTCACTGAAGATTCCACATGTTTGTACCAAGTCAGCACAGTGTTTTACCTCCATCACTTGGCCTCTCAGTGACTTTATTTGCACATAGCCAGAATCATCTAGCTCATCATCATCATTACCTTCATCACCATCATTATCATCTGCACTTTCATCATCATCCTCATCATCTACTTCAGAATCATCATAATCATCTTTGTCACCTGTAAATTCAGTTTGAAATCACGTGCTGGGAAACTACAATTAGATAGGCACTGTGTCATGTTGTAGTGTATACTGTATGTGTAGTGTCATGTTATCAACTTTCTTCAACTGTAAAGTTATGTTAGAGTGATGCATTGTGAATTGTGAAAGCCATGTGAATAGTCAGTCTTGCTCAATATGTGTTTGAGTATGCAGTTAACATATTACTTAATGGATCAAGATTCTGCATTTCTTTGTTACAGTGATGATGTTCAAGTGTCCCATCAAACAAGACAGGCAGTTTAGACATATCTTTTCCTCACCATTAGGTGGGAATCTTGAGCAAGCTGAACCAAAGTGTATGATTTAATTGGTGTTGTTTTGTTATGGATAACAAACTGTTTCACCCAAGCTTGTTCTTAAACTTTTTTGCATTGTAGTAAAGCCCATATGTGCTGTGTAATTATTCCATGAGGTTTCACAAACAGACCTGAACCGATATGGTTGACCTTACATCAAGCCTATTACATTAGCATGCATTTGCTTGTGGATGTCTGCCTCTACTAAATGTGAAGATGATAAGATAAAACTCTTCTGCAAAGACACAAACACACAGATGAGGGATGATTATGCTGTTGAGGGTCACACATGCTCATTACCATGGCAACCTTTGAACAGGAAGCTGTTGACTGCTTGGGTTGCCATGGGTTGCCTGCACTGAATGAGTATGAAGACCACAGATTTCTGTAGAATCTTTCTCTCTCTTTCTCTCTCCCTTGCAATTGCATGCGGATGTGTGAATTCTCTCGCTTTGCGTGTTTTAGATGTGTATAGGGTGGTCGTCTAAATATGTACTGTAGATGATACGACAAAGGACTTCTACAAACACACAGAAACAGATGAGGGATGATTATGCTGTTGAAGGTCACACATATGTACCATGACAGACTTTGAACAGGGGAGAGCTTGTTGACTACAATTCTAAAAACAAAACTATGAAAATAACATTATAGTTCCAATAGTAGACAGTGTATAATTCTTGAAGAAAATGTAGCAAGTACCTTTGTTGGGTTAACACACAGGGGCTATATAAAGACAAACTGAAAGAAAACCTCTGAGGTCAACCTCAGTGTGAGCAGACGTGTGGTGAGAATTGAAAAAAAAAAGGACATGGCCTAGCAGATAAAGAGATACGTCTGCTTCATTTAACTGTTGGGCAGGATATGAAAATATGTAGGCCTACTCTAGTAATACTTTCACTAACTCTCATGAAAGTATACATTAACTAGAAAAGCACTCAGAGAGTGCAGACCTCCGCCTGTATTGCTCTTCCTCGGTTGTCATACATTTGAACCTAAACCATTCAGATCGCCACCACGTGGCCATACCATGTCATTACACCGCCAAGCGAAATACATAACCGCCTCCTGAATCCAGACGGTGACATGGATCACTCAGAAAATGTAATAGTTTCTTCCTTGGGTCATTTCAGACCTTCCCTGACAATTTCATAGAAATCCATCCATCACTTTTTGAGTTATCTTGCTAACAAACAGACAGACAAACCCTGATGAAAACATAACCACTGAAACGATAATCAAGCTAACAGGTTTATAGGGGACTGAAACATACCAGTGCTTGATATTTCATATTACCAATGTAGCCTGACAAGAGAAACTCTCAAACATGTAGAGCTTTTGGTTTGCCAAGTTCCTCAGTGTCCTAAAATCACAGAAAACTCTGTGATAAGATAGAGAGAGAGAGAGAGAGAAAAGGAAGGTAAAAGAGGTCTCAACATGGGAATAAGGTGACTGACACAAATAGACATTGTGAATGAAATTACTGCAACCACAGGAGTTGTCCTCCTAAAGCAAAAATAATACATCATGGGACATGTTTCCAAATCTACTTGCAGCATCATAAAGGATATCATTGGTCCAGCCTAACAAATCACATTGATCAGGAATTCCAAACATTACTTCTTACTTAGCTTACTTTTGAAGACCCAACTCTTCTGATAGCTGTCACATTTCACATTTAACACCCCAACACACCATGAATTTATCACGCACTTCCTGTCTTCCCTCCTACCTCCTCCCCCCTTTTATCTCCATCAACTCCTCTTTGTAAATGAATCTCACTTTGTAAAGTTATATAAAAGACTGAATTAAAGTGTGGTAAGATGAGGTGAAAAGGGGATTTTTGATGAAGTGGAGCATCCTCAGCTGACAATGTGAACACAAGAACATCAACAGTATTCCTATTCCCATTCACTTTCATTCAAACACATCAGTGTGTTTATAAAAGTGAGAAAATGCCAGACCTGAGGGTTTGTCAGAGAGGGTGCACATGAAAGACTAAAAGTGTGGTAAGATGAGAGATGAAGTTCACTGAAAAGCCACAGCATCTCTGAATGTGTCATGCACAAACAAGTTCATGTGATGCACAGAATGAGTTTTAAGACCACAGAAGGTTGGTCTAGCAAAACTGCACTCACTCTTTGCAGGACTCCACTGTGTGTATCTGTTTACGTGTGTGTGTGTGCGCGCGTGCGTGTGTGTGTGTACAGTACAGTATACAGTATGTATGTATATGTATGTTCTCATGTGATCCATACCACAGGTATAGAAAATGTGACCAAATGTTCCTACAGAGAAGTGAAGAAAGAAGAGGGACAATGATGCCGTTGACAGCCACATGTTCTTAGCAAGAAAAGCTTTATACAGCAGAGGCTTGTGTACTCTCATTCTAAAACAAAAGCTGGCATAACCTTGAAACTCCAGATCGCATAGCCTTAGAAAATCTCTAATATTATCTGCACACCATAGCTCCCCTTTCACTACCCTGTAGTACATCGGGTCAAACTTCAAATAAACAAGTAAAAGGGAGCTAGAGTGTGCGGATATTCCTTGAGATTTTCTACGGCAATAGCCTACTCTTTTATCCAGCGCATGCTTTTGAATGTGTGCACTACAGAATGCATAACCTTGAAATGCTAGAATGAGTGTCAGGGTCAGTTTCAAAAGTAAAGTATAGCAGCAACTGCCTTTATAGAGTTAAGGCATATAAAAAGATACACTGAAAGGAAATAGCACTGAGGTCGACCTCAATGTGAACAGAAGTGTAAAAATGGTAAAGCTGACCCCATGAATAGTTGCTGTTTTGGTATTCAAAATCTACTTTTGAAACTGTGACAGAGGTGTATTCTATCATTTCAAAGTTAAGCATTATAGCATTTCAAGGTCATGTCTACAGTTTTGATTTTAGAAAGGGAGTGCATACTGTTGCCCTCCCCTAATGCTTTTCTTGCTTAGAATGTGTCGTCAATGGCATCATTATCCCTCATCTTTCTGCACTGTCTGTTGGATACAGTATGAGTGTACAGTATGTAATTACATTATGGTAATCCTCCTATAGGTAAAATAGGAATTGTTTTGCAGGCCTGAATGTCAGGTTACTGAAATGCTAAGATCACGCTTACAGGTTTCTGAGGAACCATACTGCCTACGTAGCCTGACTGTGTGATGGAGTATTTTAGGTTTTGGTTCACCAACAACCTCACTAGTGTTCTAAAAATCAAGGTAGCCTACCTCTGTGAGGTATTTTGGCAAGCCATAACAAACAATGTAGAAATGAACATTTGCTTTTGTACGTATTATTTCAAACGGCCTTTGTGGTTTGCCACAATACACGTCACGTCACCTCACATCATGAAGAGAAGAGAGAGATATCACATGGGTCTGGTCTGGGTCAGAGGGCTGAATAGAAAGAGACAGATGCAGACAGATTCAGTTCTTCTAAACTAAAGGATCTATAGGAAACAGAGCAGATGAAGATACCTCTCTGACAGATCAAGGCCATTACCGTCATGAAACTCATTCTAGCAGTCTGTGAGTATTTTATCTATGTTTTTGTGTTAAGTATAAGTATTGCTAAGTATATTAGCAGCTCTTTCCGCGAGCTGGTGTATGTGTGTGTGTGCATGGGTCTTTGTGCATTTGTGTTTATGTGTTTGTGTCTGGATGTAGAGAGAGACAGATTAAGACTGAAATTGAGAAAGAGTGTTTTGTGTTTGTTTTAATTAAAACTGAAACGTGTGAGAGATCAGAAATACAAATGAGGTTGAGGAGTCAAGTAAATAATAGTAAAATATGTATAATCGAGAACACACACACACACACACACACACACACACACACACACTTCAACACAGGAAGGAAACATTTGAGAAAAAGAAAGAGAGTGTGTGTGAAAGAGAAAGTAACCCAGTAGCCATTTTCAGACAGGTTTTCAGCACACTTTGTGGTAATTGCTTGCCGACTTTCTGACAGTAACGGACATTCAGGCATGAAGCATATATGTGGAATGTATACGCCCACCTGTTGTCACATCTAATTTAGAATTTCCGCTGGGTTCGGCAGTTCGGTGGGCCGCTCTGTCAGCTGTGCATGCCTGGTAGCGGAAGAGTGTAGTTTTTACACCGGGAGCATGGAAGAGGCTATAGCCTTGCTCCATTACCAGCATCATATTAGAGAGATGCAAAACTGTTCAGTGGCATTATGGCGCTTTAAATACACATGACACTTCCCACGATCATCACTCGACAGGCACGGATTTTTTCCGCGACTGGATTCACCATGCCATTACACCACTAAGTGAAACACATAAACGGCTCCGGAATCCCGACGGAATCACAGATCACTCCCAATATTTAATTGTTTCTTTCTTGGGTCATGCCCGACATTCGCCGAATATTTCAGGGAAATCCATCCATTACTTTTTGAGTTATCTTGCTAACAGACAGACAGACAGACAGACAGACAGACAGACAGACGTCGTCCGGTCCCCGATGAAAACATATACCTCCTTGGTGGATGTAAATAATTTAATAAACTAGATGTACCGCAAAGCGATACACAATATGACCGCCGCTCAGTCCTACACATTCTCTCCGCAAATATCAATCACGCTTTTGTTTCCATCGTCTACTCCATCCACTCCATCACACACACACACACACACACACACGTAGGCACACACTCACACATGCAAATCACAAATGACTGGTTATAAGCTAAGTTGATCCAGGATCTTGAGACCAACATACCATAAACATTTTGTCATCCTCTGTGCCATGATTCAGGTATAGTTATGTAGGAAAAACTGTAACTTTTGGGCTTCGGGCGGGGGCAGGGCGGGGGTGGAGTGGCCCCCAGGGATGAAACGATTTTTTTCCGCAGAAGTCTAATGGGGCTACATGCCCACCAATGTTCATGTACCGGTACCCCGGTGTTACGGTGTCCCGGGAATCATTGACCAAAAATTGACAGGAAAAAAGAAGAAGAAAAAAAAAACTTTGACAAGAACTATATGACTAGCTACGCTAGCGGCGGTCATAATTAATACATCACATTACATTACAATACATTTGTAATGTTGTCAAAATGACTCATACTGATTCTGTTTTTGTTTCAGTTTTGGGCTCACTGAGTTGTTCTTGTTACACAGCAGGTAAAAGAACATCTTGTTAATCTCACATCACAGGCTATTTATATAGAAAGGTGTCCCTATGTTGCTCATGAATATGCCTCTTCTTCAGAAAGTCTCAGGGCTGTTGTGACTATGGAGCCAAACCTGTTGCCCATTTTCTATGGAGAACATATCAGCCTTCGATGTGACATACAGGGAGAACCAAATGATGGTCGGTGGTGGTACCGCTGGGACAGAAATGGTTCTCCATTTAAAGATTATAGAAAAAATAATGAAATTGCATTTCAACCAATTGATCACCGTTTCAACAACAGTTTTCTTAAATGTGTCGTAATACATGTGGAAAACCGACCGCCTCAATTTGAAAGTGAACCGTACAAATTGGTTGTGTTGGGTAAGTGTCCAGAATGAAAATACATTTCTTAATCAGCCAGATCTTAATCCAGTGTGTGGAATTATAAGTGGTATGAAGACTGGGACAGAAATGTACTGTCTCGGCAGGATACCAACACATACAGTACACCACACTCTGAAGTGTACAGTATGTATGTTTCTCTCTTTACCTCCATAGCCCTGCCCACAGCTACATTGGCCAGAGAGCCAGAGAGTCCAGTGTATGTTGGAGAGGAAGTCACTCTGAAGTGTGAGATACAGTCTGAGGGTGACTGGACGTATAAGTGGTTTAAAGGCTCCAGCAGTGATCATCTCTCTCAGTCTTACACCAGCACACTGACCATCAGAGCAGCAGCCAAGTCTGATGAGAGTTATTACTTGTGTCAGGGAGAGATGAGAGGCAGAGCTGTGTCTTCACTGATGAGTAAATGGGTTTATCTTCATGTTAAAGGTGGGTAATATCTCATATGCATACGATCATAATTTATTCTTTGGAAAGCTCAACTGAAATATTAAAAATAATTACTAAGACAGGTTGTTCCTCACCTGACACTTTCCTGTGTCATGTAATTTCCCTCCTTAGATTTGCCGGAAGCTACAGCAGATATAGAGTCTCCTCGGCCTCCCCTCTATCCTGGAGAGAGAGTCACTCTGAAGTGTGACATAGCAGAGCACACAGACTGGGTTCAGTATTACTGGTATGAAGACAGTACTGAGATCTCCAGGCAGAAGAGGAAGACCCTCAGCATCTCTCCACATCATTATGGTCAGCATCAGTACTCATGTGCAGGACAAAGAGACGGTCGGCCAAGGACTTCTCAGCAAAGTGCCCCTTTATCTATCAGTGTCACAGGTGAACACAGCCTGCTGATAAGTGATGATAAACTGTTTATCAGGTTAATTAGCCCCATTGCCATATCATAATCACTGTTGTGTGCATCTCCACAGCCCTGCCTACACCTACACTGAGTGTGCAGCCAGAGACTCCTGTGTTCACTGGAGAGAAAGTCACTCTGAAGTGTGAGATTGAGCCTGAGAGTCTCTGGAAGTACAAGTGGTATAAAGACTGGGACAGAGATGTACTTTTTCAGCAGGACACCAACACATACACCATCACTGCAGCTGCTGAGTCTCATAAGGGCCAGTACTGGTGTCAGGGGGAGAGGACAGACAGACCCACAGCATCACAAACAAGCAGGAGAATAAGTATTGATGTCAAAGGTAACCGCAGGAGACAGGTCATTCATGAAGGGTCATGAAATATATCATATGGCTTTTTATACATTTAATAATTAATTAATTTCATGTTTACATTTAATATACAGTATCTTTAATGTTTCTTGACCCACACAGTAGAAGTCAGTCAATGAATCTGTGTCTATGACATTTCCCTCCACAGTTCTGCCCACAGCCAAAGCAACTGTAGAGTCTCCTGAGGGTCCATACTACCCTGGAGATGAGGTCACTCTGAGGTGTGATATAGCAGAGTACACAGACTGGTATCAGTATTACTGGTACAGAGACATACATGTATATTCCATTCAAAATGGGGGACATCAAGCCATCGCCATTTCCCTCCCTGATCCATCTGGCCAGTACCAGTACACATGTGAAGGGCATAGAGGAAACAGGCCAAAGACTTCCCAGCGTAGTACTCCTGTCTCTGTCAGTGTAACAGGTGACTATCACTACACTACACAATTATATCTTAAATGATAATTATATTTATTTACTTGAGAGCTTGTATTCATAAACATGTTTACAATTTGTTTGTTACAACACAGATTTTCCAGTGCCTTCATTGACAGTACAACCCAACCATGTGTTCACTGGAGAAGCAGTCACTCTGACATGTGTAATACAGCCTTCAACTGGCTGGACATATGCATGGGATAAACCCATGTCATCCACAGCCTCTAAACCAAACACCCACACCTACACCATCAGCAGAGCTACCGTGTCTGATCAGGGGAAGTATAGATGCTATGGAGTGAGAGAGAGAAGCAAGAAACCATCACCTTACAGCAACACTTTTCTGCTCACAGTAGAAGGTTCGTTTTAAACTAACGGCTTTGCGATATGTGACATCACAAGTAGACTTTGTTCTAATTGGGCCATTTTTTAGTGGCTATTTCTAAGTTCAAGATTTTCATGAAGGAGGGCACAACCATGCCTCATGTTCATGATAGCTCTTTGGTTTTGCACAACCTCTCCTAATGCATCAAAACCAAGACAAAAATGGTTTCCATTCTATGTCTCCTTTAAAGGAAAATAATATACAAAGATATCATGTCTGAATCATATGCTGATACATGTTTAAAATGAAATATTACATGGGCGTGTCCACTATATTGTCACAAGCTCTTGCATAATATACTGTAAACAGTTCACCATCATCCTCCTTTGCTCCTCATTCTCTCCTCTGCAGCGCTGCCTTTGGCTACACTGACTGTAGAGCCCCAGAGTCCTGTGTTCACTGGAGAGACGGTCACTCTGGAGTGTGTGATAAAGTCTCTCAGTGGCTGGACATATAAGTGGTATAAAGGGTCAAGTGCTCTTATGTCTGAGGGAAACATCTTCACCATCACAGGAGCTGCTGAGTCTCATGAGGGCCAGTACTGGTGTCAGGGGGAGAGGAGACACAGACCCTCATCATCAGAGAAGAGTAATGAGGTTGAAATTAGGGTGGATGGTGAGTATGTCCATTCTCATCTGTCATTTCTAATTCAGTGCCTTTAGTTCCATAGGACATACAGTACAAATGAGAGTCCACTTCTCATTCCCACTATTGTTTATCTCCATAGCTCTGCCAAAACCTATACTGGTTATAGAGCCCCAGGGTCTTGTGTACACTGGAGAGACGGTCTCTCTGAAGTGTGTGATACAGTCTCGAGGTGGATGGACATATATGTGGAATAAAGACAACAGTTCTGAACCATTTGCTACATCAAAAACCAACACAACCACCATCAAGAAAGCTGTTGAGTCTGATAAGGGCCTGTACTGGTGTCAGGGGGAGAGAACAGACAGACAAACAGCATCACAGAAGAGTAAACAAGTTGGAATTAAGGTGGATGGTGAGTATGTCCATTCTCATATGTCATTTCTGATTCTGTGTCTTTAGTTCCATGACATACAGATGATACTTCTGCTTTCCACCACTGTTTATTCCCACAGCTCTGCCAAAACCTAAACTGGTTGCAAAGCCCCGAGGTCCTGTGTTCACTGGAGAGAACGTCACTCTGAAGTGTGAGATAGCGTCTCTCAGTGGCTGGACATATAAGTGGTATAAGGAGTCCAGCACAAATCCAGTGTCTGAGGGAAACACCTTCATCATCAGAGGAGCTGCTGAGTCTCATCAGGGCCAGTACTGGTGTCAGGGGGAGAGGAGACACAGACCCACAACATCAGAGAAGAGTAATGAAGTTGAAATTAAGGTGAATGGTGAGTATGTCCATTCTCATCTGTCATTTGATTCTGTGCCTTTAGTTACATTTCTATGGGTCTACTTAGTACTTCTCATTTCCACCATTGTTTATCCCCACAGCTCTGCCAAAACCTAAACTGGTTATAGAGCCCCAGAGTCCTGTGTTCACTGGAGAGACGGTCACTCTGACATGTCTGATAGAGTCTCTCAGTGGCTGGACATATAAGTGGTATAAGGAGTCCAGCACAACCCCAGTGTCTGTGGGAAACAATTTCACCATCAGAGGAGCTGCTGAGTCTCATGAGGGCCAGTACTGGTGTCAGGGGGAGAGGAGAGACAGACCCACAGCATCAGAGAAGAGTAATGAAGTTGAAATTAAGGTGAATGGTGAGTAGGTCCATTGTTTTTGCCATGTGTCTTTTTCTATGTTTTAAGTTCCATTTATATGTCCACTCCTCATTCCCACCATTGTTTATCCCCACAGCTCTGCCAAAACCTAAACTGGTTGTAGAGCCCCAGAGTCCTGTGTTCACTGGAGAGACAGTTACTCTGACATGTCTGATAGAGTCTCGTAGTGGCTGGACATATAAGTGGTATAAAGGGTCAAGTGCTCTTGAGTCTGAGGGAAACACCTGCACCATCACAGGAGCTGCTGAGTCTCATGAGGGCCAGTACTGGTGTCAGGGGGAGAGGAGACACAGACCCACATCATCAGATAAGAGTAATCAAGTTGAAATTAAGGTGCATGGTGAGTATGTCCATTCTCATATGTCATCTGATTCTGTGTCTTTAGTTCCATTTCTATGGCATACAGATGAGAGTCCACTCCAGGAGGCGCTTGGCGAAGGTCTGCGCTCTCGGAGTGCTGGTTAGAGATTAAACACATTGGTTTCGTGCTCCCTGCAGGCAGGCAGCAATGCATATTTTTTCCAGTCCTGACTCCACTCTGTCTAAACTCACAATTTTCGGATCCAACTTTCGCTTTTTGTCAATTTTGGAGTACACCATGATTGCTAAAGAAACAAATACCGCTCATAAATCGTTGTTGTAGGCTTAGGCTTTCTGATGTCCTGTGTGTGAGCCCAATGGAACGGACCGATAGGCCACTTGCAGTCCAGGCGCTCGCGGCTGCAATGAGTTGTCATAGAGATGTAGGCTATTCGACCACTGATAGGACATTAGGATTGGGCACGATGAGTGGATGAGTGATCGGAAACACAGGTAGAAATCTCAACCCAATGAAACCTCGCTTGGATCACTATAAAAAAAAACAATAATGAATAAAATCTCAATTTTTGGCTTGGTCCGGATGTCACTACGTTTGTGTCCGGATCCGGACCGGAGTCCGCCTATTGAGTAGTACCCCTGCAATAGAATGTGGCCTGTGAGAGGCAATGTGCTGAATTTGACCAAATTCAGTAAAAATTGTGGTCACTACTCTTCTTTGTACCTATATTTGTTTCCACAGCTCTACCCAAAGCTAAGCTAACAGCAAAGCCACAGAGTCCTGTGTCCACTGGGGGATTGGTCACTCTGAAGTGTGTGATAGAGTCACACAGTAACTGGACATATAAGTGGTACAAGAACACGACAAACAATCTTGTGATTGAGGGGAACAACTTCACCATCACCAGAGCAACTGACTCTGATGAGGGGACATACTGGTGTCAGGGGGTGAGAAGAGAGAGACCCACATCAACACAGCTCAGTAACTCAATTCTTGTTGGCAAGAAGGGTGAGTTTTTTTCAGGTAGAAATACAGTATATTTATTTATGCATAGTGTTACCCTCTGTGCAAGATGCGTATACAAGACAAGATAAGTGGGTTAGCAGGCTATGTTGCAGCAACGGTCATGAGACATAGCCCAAATTATCTCAAACTACTTCATTTCTAGCTCAGGACTTGTGGAGCCAGCGCACTCAAATAATGCTTCAGTATGTTTAACTTGCTAGTATACCCCTAAGGTTGCGACTGATTCGTTTTCAGGTTTTGGGTCCAGTCTGTTGATAACGGCCGTGGCCGTGGCTGTGGCTGGGGTTGTAGCCGGGGCAGTGGTTCTCACTATCATCGTTTTAAAAGTTGTATCACGATGCTGCGGAAGACAGAGAAGTAAACTTTAAATATCAGTGTATCTTCAAATATGAGTGTAGCTTCATTTAGTTTTGTCATTTAGAGGATGTGTGTGTCTTATCTAGACTTTTTGCATGCAGGTCCTGTGTCCAACTCTTCCAGCGCTGGATTGTAAGTAACCCTCCCACAGATTTAATGTTTTATGCTGAATGATGAGGCTTGTTTTGCTGATGCTGTATTTTACGACTAGACCCAGCCCAAAAGTGTTGTCATGGCATCACTGACAGCTGCTGAAAGAGCTAGATGTGATTAGGACATTTATTTGCTTGGCTGTGTTGTTCCGACAAATATGTTCTTGACTTTGACATGAAGAGAAAGAGAAAATCGCAAGTATACAAGTCTCATTTACAGCTCAATACAGTGACTCACCACTTGTTGTTGTGATGTGCATGTTGATGTGCCATTTAGATCTCTATCGCCCTCTACTGGCCTGGCTGAGCTACATGCTGATGAGCACCAGCACCAGTCTGATGGAGGTGAGCAAGGCCTCCCACTCGTGCATATTCAACCTGCTGCACCATTACTATCTCAACTGACACATATTTGTTATTGTTAAAATCCTATTTAATGGAATACCATTTATTGAATATATAATATTAGTGACTTTAATGATTAATAGTAATGTTCTGTCCTCTAGGAGGGCTTCATGTTTATGAAACAATTCCACTCACAGACCAGAGCAGACCAGGTGAGGTTTCAGCAGACAACCAGATTCATGTATCATTTATCACCGTGCCAGTACTCACTGATGTCTGTTTGTTGACAGTGATGGATACAGTGTATGACAAACTGTCACTCAGCAAAATGGGTACGTAGGCATCTATCACTCAAGATGGACACTCTATGATTGATAGCATATGGAATATTAATCCTAAATCGACCACTTTAATCACATTTAAATATATGAAAGATGTACTCTTAATTTATAAATATGTGTGTGTATATATGACGCTAACCTAATATTTCCACCATACAACAATTGCACTTCTGTATCTGTGCTTTGTGTCTAGGAGATCTTTCGTCACCATGTAATCCATATCAGCTTGTGGAGTGAAACAGCATCAGCATGGGATTCATTGAACTCACAATCTTTACAACCACAACAGTTTTCCTTTTGGAACCCCCGATTACCTACACTCTTTTTTTTAAAAAAAAGGTTCTTGGGGTGCTATAAAACACCATCCAGGCATTAAAGAACCCTCAGGGGTTCCTTTGAGGGAACAGGTTTTTCATATTAAACTACGTTGAGTTAATACATACTGTACCTCTCACATTTCAATGCGTGCACTCACTGCCTCTGGCATGCGGCGCAACTTTGATAGCGCTTAGCTAGCCCAGCTCATTCATTAGGATCCAAACAGAGATGAAGTTAAAAGCGACCAAACACCTCCATGTATGGTGAGACAAAATAAAACGTGGTGCATTTCTAAGCAGGTAAGAGGGATAACTATATTGTGTGGTGCAGTAATATCCTCAGTCTTGCACTTTCAGTTTCACTTTGGAGTGAGGATATTACTGCACCGAGTCGAAGTGCTCCAAGTGTTATTCTGCCACAGAGTATGGTGACTACTCGTATAACTGGGAAAACATGGAGGTGTTTGCTCGCTTCTAACTTCATCTCTTTTTGGATCCTAATATATTACATATTTGAAGCATGTTTTTGGTTCTATATAGCACCTTTTGTGTGTGTGTGTGTGTGTGTGTGTGTGTGTGTGTGTGTGTGTGTGTGTGTGTGTGTGTGTGTGTGTGTGTGTGCGTTTCAGGGTTCTACCTTAAATCAAATGTAAAATTCTGTGACTTTCCCTGACAAACAACCTGCATTTCCATGACTGTGCTATACAATGTATGGTACAATTTTCCAACCAATGATTTTAGAGCAGCCATGCACCACTCAAGATTTTTTATTTATTTTTTTGGTACTATTTTAGAGCAGAATTGGCATTGAATAAACTGAGTTGGCCTACTCAAGTAAGCAGTAAAGCTAATGACCAATGGAAAATATAATTGTATTGATATATTTTGGCAAGCCGGTTTTAAACTGCTGTAACAAAATGATATTTGCATAATGATATTTTGACTTTGCATCAAAAATGATCAAATTCCCTGAGACTCCAAAATCCCTTGGTGTTATTGTTGTTCATTTCCTGCTCTTCAATGCCTTGCAGCATTGTGATTTTTTAACATGGAAATAAACCCACATTTCTTGATTACGAAGAAACATATAATGTAATTTCATGTAGACCCAACCATCCATAACAAACATGTTTGTGTCTTTTAATTATTACTACTGTATGACCGTTTATTGGTATGGTATGGCTACATACTCTGTAGGTAATATTGTATCTACACCAGTAGAGGGCTCAAATTTACAGTAAGTGTCGGCTGATAGTTCAATGTGACCTCCTGGCCCTCAACCCATCTTGTATTGCAGTCTAATACTGACACATTTGTTAATTTATTTGGCATCATCTACACAATATTAGCTTTGTTGATTGAGATGGTTTTGGCAGTGACAGTGTTTCACAAACTTACTGCTGCTTCCCTGCAGTCCTTTTTTTCTCGTTTCACTTGTTTACTGAAGAACATCACCAACATTTTGATTGTTTTAGGGGACAACTAAAATAGGAAAACTGCAGGAAAACCGCTGCTTCCCTCCATTTATATCAATCAGTCTGCTCTTATAATTCAGCGGGAAATGAGTGATTTCATCTGACTTGTACTCGTCCACACTTTGCCTTGTGCAAATTGTATGATTATACTGGTCAAAATATGGTTATATACAGAGGTATATACATGATTTAGGGTTGAGTTTAGGTTTAACACTGAACTAACAAGGTAATGTTCTTCCTTTTCAGAGCTGATTCTGACAGATAATATAGTTCCGAAAGTTTGTGTCAAATGAGTTTAACCAAACACAATTTTCTCTTTTTGAGAAAGAGATTTATGAATTTAGCAGACATTGTTATCCAAAGTCACTTACATACTGTATGTCAACTAAATTACAAGGGATTACATTGTCCCTAGAGCAACTTGGGGTTAAGTGCCTTGCTCAACGGTGCGATGGTGTAAGTCAGGTATTGACCTCACAACTTTGCTGCTGACTACTGCACACTAGCCCAGCTCCTTAACCACTACACTACTGCTGTGCCCAACATTCAATACCTTTTAGCACCAGGGCCTCTTTGCGCTGCTAAGTGAGACACAATTAGCGATGAATGCACTTAATGCAGAATCAGCACAGAAAGCATTTTAGTTATTATTATTTTATTTTTTTTTTCTGGGCCCTGCTCCAGTCAGACCAGATTAGAGTGTGGATCGGGCCGTTTTTTTCTGTCCGCGATCGACCCGAACCCAACAGCGCAGTGATCGAATCCGACCCGAACCCGACAGGCATTAAGATATTTGTGTCCGAGCCCGACCGGGCCCGACACAGTTCAAATCACACTATTTGCATAGGCATACTAATGACACACGTGGATATTGCTTGTGTGGAAAGTCCGATTGTATCAATTGAAAGGCATTCGGAAACGTCGGCACAGATAAGCGGAGCCATGAGCACACACACACACACACACACGAAGCAAGAAGTGCACACGTTAGAACAAGAGGCCGGGCACAGTTATGTAGGCTATGTCTACATGCTATGATTTCCCTCTCTCGTTTTTGATGGTCTTAAACTCTCCAGAGGCTAACTTCTGTTTGCAATCTTCCATCTTAGCACGGCTCACAACTGCACTTACTGTATGTGTTTCGTTGTCGCATTCAATAGAAAAATCTCGCGCACAGGAGGAAATATGTTATGCTGTTAGGATCAGGAATCAAGATAATCAGGATAATCTATTACAAACCTATCACAAAAACGAACATCAAGTGAAATAAGCTGTTTTTCATTTTACATTTCAAATGTTTTATCGCGCTGGTGTGTCCGGATCCGACCCGAGCCCGAACATAAGTTCTAAATATTTGTCCGACTCCGACCGAACCCGTCGGGTTCCGACGGGTCCCGTCGGGCTTCGGTCGGGTATCCATGCTCTAGACCAGATATCTCACACCTCTCATTACACACAAACTGAAGCAGACAACTGTACACACACATGCAAGTACACACGCACAGATGCATGCATACACACTGACGCCATAGCGGTTCTGGCCATCAGCTGCCTGGAAATGAGGCGCCTGTCCGCAACCTCACTTCCTCTGAGACGGGTTGATGGCCTTTCACTTCGCCTCACACTCTATTATCTTCCCTCTGCAGAGCAGGTTAAACCAAATGGGCATTATTCACCTGAGAGTACGAAAGCTCTCCCAATTCTCAGTTCCCACTATGAAGATGTAATGTAGAACACATGTATGCACAAAGAGGGTGTGTAAAACAAAACAAACAAAATAAAAAATGTGTGTTGTTTTTGTTGAATAATTATGAAAAACATGCACATTTTGTGCATGCAGGTTTATGTAATTATTGATTGTAATGTTAGCATTCTCAGTTGTAGCAAGGCTTATGAGATGACAAACATGATCCACTGAAACCCACCCCACCACATTGACATTTAAACTCAGTCAACTAATACTAGCACATACTAGCATACACACACACACACACACACACACACACACACAGAGACAAGCAAACATATAGAGCGAGAGAGAAAAGATACGTCATAAGACACACACACATGCATAAGCAAACGCACACACGCACACAGTATAGTCATCAGTATGTTATTTTAGCAGCTCCTACCGCTGGGGTCTAGCTGTGGGCAATGTTCACCACATTCACACACAGTGAGACTCATCAGCACCCCAGTCTCAAGCTGCAGAGGAAGTTCCTCTCGTTCCCCCTGTCTCTGTCTCTCCCCCTCCCCCCCCCCCCCCTCTCTCTCTCTCTCTCTCTCTCTCTCTCTCTCTCTCTCTCTCTCTCTCTCTCTCTCTCTATCTTTCTATCAGAAAGACTCAATAAAGGCAAAATGAAAGTTAACAAATTAGGCTCTTTTCCACCGACAGAGAACCGGCTCCGTTCCCGTTCGTGAACCAACATTTGAACCGTTCGTCGTGTTTCCACCAAACAAAAGCCGGTTCGGAACGTGGCACCTTGGTTCGGAAGTCGAACCAAAAAATACTTGTTTTTTCATGCGAACCGGAGTGGGCGTGTCATGTGCCATTCAGTGGGGAAATTGGCTAAAAGCATGAGTTTTCCGTCCATATCAACTGTTGCCATGAGTAAACAAAACGATTCAACTAGCATTACACTGCAGACGTTGACTAGCATTTTAAACAGCCAGTTTCTGCCGTTTTTTATGGGACAACTGGTCATATCATTCTCCCGTTTATCTCATTATTATTTTTGCTTTTGCATGCACCACCCATTGTTGATGACGCATCCGGTTCGGTTCAGAACTGGTGTAAATGCGGGCTGGTTCACTAGATAGCACCACGGTTCAAAGAATTCTGAACGGCACCAGTTCAACACCAGGTTCGTTTTCGGTGGAAAAGGGCCTATGTTGTAATCCATCAAAGGATTTACATAAGATATAAGCAACAATGAGAGTCTTTGGCAAAGGCCCTTCTCCCTCGATTTCTTTCTTTTGTAATTCTCACTCAGCATCTTAAGCCTACCTTACACTGATAGACTTTGACAAGATTTGGGAAAAATTCTTGAAAGATTGTAATCTTTTAACTGATGCCCCTCATTCAAGCTTTACTCAAAAGTCTACAACCTTTCAAGAATCTTTCCCAAACCTTGTCAAAGTCTGTCAGTGTAAGCCGGTATAGGCTTTAGTGACGCGAGCAAGTTGTCAGTTAAGGGGGTGGAGGAAACACTGCACTTTTGTTTGTGTCTTTCAGAATAGCAGAATGTCTTTCCACCACCGCTATTTTCTGATTCTGTCCAGCACCAGAGTGCTGATCCTCCTTCTACAAGGTGAGGTCTTCGGAAAACACCACCTCTCTTTTTTAAAGGTTTTAGTTCAGTTTAGTTTAGTTCATTTGTTGTTTTTTGACATGCTTCTACACAACTGAGACGAGAGAGTACTGTAGCACAGACTTCCTTTTTTGGGTGAATTTGTTGAGTCCATCAACAATCAAAATAAATAAATAAATAAATGACTGCGGCATAGAATTGCATCAAAACATGCAATTTGTTTTGGTGTCAGTAAAAAGTGTAATTGCACACATTTGCGGAATGTGTACTACCTGGTGTGGATAAGAATGCATATTGCTGTTGTTATTGTCTGCTACTCAGTAATCACCCAGTAATGGCAACAGGGAAAGAACCTGAACAGCAGTGCACAGTGTCATAGCTACAGAGCTACAGAAAGAGAGAGAGAGGGAGAGAGATATAGAGAAAGGAAGAGATGAAGAGATAAAAGACTAAAAATAAGAGATGGGAAGGTGTGTGTGTGTGTGTGTGTGTGTGTGTGTGTGGTAAACATAGAGAGAACTTCAAGATGTACAGCTATAGTTTAATTTAACCCTACTGTATAGTGCCAAGCCCTCTTTCAGTGTAGTTTTAGATGGAGGTGGCATTGACACACTTCCTGGACTTGTCTCTTCTTCGTCTCTCATCTCTGAAAGACTTAACTCCCTGTCTTAACAGCCTACATGTATGTGTACAGCATATTTATTGAGTAAAGCAATGTGTGTAACCTGATATTTTAATTAAGGCGAGACACTACAGGTGAATAGGGTATTTTTTTTAACTAACAGATATCACTATGAAACTTCCCCAGTTGATTACTTACATCAACATAAGAAAAAAATGTATTACAAGTTTTTTGTAATTTAATGTTTAAATATGCAAATTAGGCATTATCTCATTAAATATGCGCTAATTTGCATATATTTCAAAATGCATAATCTGAGTTTTGGATAAAGCCAGGTTCAAAATTGTTTTTTCATTGTGTTAATATATTACATGGGAGAAAAATTACAGAGGGATTTATGGACATCTACTTCTGTTGTCTTGTAAATCAGCATATAGTGTCAATAGCCTTGAAAAATCGTTTTTTGCCATGTTTTTAAGCATAAAATGTCATATATATCAGGTTAGGAATAATATTTCAACAAACCCTTCTGTAAAAGTCTTGTAAATATAGTTTGGCATAAGACTGGAAAGTTTGGCGCATGTAAGTGCTTCAGAAGGGGAGATTATGTTCTCGGAGTGGGAGAAGAAACTCGTTTTGAGAAAACAGCCTTGAAACACAGCCAATGGGATACGTTCTAAGCCTAGACTCGCCTTTGAACTTTCGCGATTGGTTGCTAATACAACGGAAATGTCCATATTTGGATTGCATAGCGTCATTCAGCCGAAACAGGGCTTTCAAACGGTGTCACACACGATATGATTTGGATCACGGTCGCGGGAGTAAATGACACTTTAGAGTGGGAACTTTTGGCGAAATTAGGAGAAATCCATAGGCGCGAGCAGACAAAAGTTCGTGAAATAAACACCTAAAAGTGCAAATCGGACTTTGTTGTTGTAGTAGGGTGGTAGAATACATGCTAAGGTAGCAAACTAGCACAAAATCTCGAAATTGACCGGCGGTCACAAAAACAGTGTTTTCACCTGCCGTGTCTCGCCTTAAATGGTTACTGGTTGCTACTGGTTTACTGAAAGCCCTGTAACTTAATACATATGACTCTTTAGTCTATGCCAAGGTGAGCCATTGAGAGCACATTTGTTGAACACTTTTGCCACATTTGATTTGTATGCTTTGATTTGAGAACTCCAAATCATTAATTGAATTTTGTCTATGACAAATCGAGGGTTTAGAAACAGAGGGGCGTAAGTGACAATTCACCAACTTCACAGGAGGGCCAAAACAACACGTTGGTTCAATGTTCAGTGTTAAGTCCTTTCTTTCTTTATAACTCTGAAATCACTTTAAAATAATCTTGTACTTTCAACAGTAGAAAGTGCCGATCAAGAGCTTTCATTTGATGTATATCTCAGTTTCACCAAGAATGTCACTTATGCCGCCCTCAATGCCACCCCTTCAAAATATTTTGTTTTCTTTTCTATACTATTCATTGATTATTGAAACTATTTGGACATTTGTTTTTTGTTTTATTTAATTTCCTTCCTGACTGAAAAAAATATGGTGAACTCTCATTCTGGCATCTTATCCGGCACAGTTCTCCTACTTTTCCATCACTGCATGGCCATCCCGATCACAAGAGATGCGAGTTCATTTCTGTATGTCTGTTCTAATGCATCACTTCTGAGGAATAGCACAGTGTAAATAACTGTCATCAGTGTGTTTGTTCTGCATTGAAAGTGAGGCTGCATATGTTCTCTGTTGTGTTTCAGGTGTGTGTGCAAGGAATGATGTGACTGACATGAGTGCTGTGGTTGGAGAATCAGTGGTGCTGCTTTCTGGATATCACAGGAATGAGGTTCTAACTGCTGAATGGTATTTTAAGGAAAAAATAATTGCAGAACTCAATGAATCTAACAGTGGAGTTAATTATTATCCAAACCACTTCAAAGGAAGGTTAGAAATGAACGCCATCAATTTAAGCTTAACTGTGAGCAAACTAACAAAAGCAGATACAGGACTGTTTGAACTTACTGGCACAAAAATAGGAGGTGGAATGCTGACAACTAAAAGTATTGAACTACAAGTGTATGGTAAGTAACCCCCCCACCCACCACCACCAATGTGTGTGTATTTGTGTACTGTAAAACATATTAGCCATCCTCACTTAAAATGTTTAGTCAGTATACCTCATTTTGTGTTTTTTGTTGAGATTACTTGCCGAAAATGATGAAATGAAAGTGAACATGCTCATTTAAAATGAGTGTGCATGAGCAGTGATTGACACTCTGTTAGATACACCCCTGGCCCTAATTGGTGCATCTGAAATGGGAGCACTGGATGTATTGCAAATCGTGCTAAGCTCTAGGTGACCTAAATTACCTGCTTCATGTAGTTCTGATCGAACATAGGGTCAGTCAATTTCAGCGAATATGACAGAAAGTTAGTTGTATAAGGCTAACCTATGGCACCTTTAACCTTACTTTGAAAAAAACATGCAAACCTTGCAAATTACAGACTAATCTGTAATAGGATTAGCAAATTTACATACAATGTTTATGGTACATTCAGGCAAAGCACTGCTACATGGGAGGAATGATTTGCAGGCAGCACCTGAAAAGCTCCTGTGTTACTTCTTCAAACCCCAAGGAGTAGTGCTTTGCCTGAATGAAAACTCAGTTCCAAGCATAGACAGTTAAAGAAATGGACAGAGCCATCCCAGATAGGCAAATTACTGTATTATGGCTCAGATTTGGCTCAGCACCAGCACCGTAACACAGGACATCACAAAACTATACGATTTACTTTTTGCAAAGTAGTCAATGCAACAACTCAATCCACAATTGAATGAATGAATGCCACATTACCCACTGCGCAAAGAGACGTATTTTGTATTTTGGAGGTCCAATTACAGGTGCCTACTGTAACACTACACAAGGTGTTTTTTTCAACGTCCTGTATTGACATCTACGGAACCTCTGTATAACGTCCAAAAAAGCGAACCTAGTCCCATTGACATCCAAATGGGGTCTTAGTTAGATGTCCAACTAGTGGACCAAGTTTGCACATCGTGCCGTCATCCAGAATTGGTCTTGGACCGACGGAAGACATGATCTACATGTCCATCAGACGTCTAATGTTTAGTTGGCATCTCAATCTACAAGATTGATATTTGGGGTCGAGGAACCACATTCATTTTCTTGTATTTGAGGCGTGGTTTACGAAGACCCAGTGCTGGTCATTGGGCGCTATACGAATGTCTATCAAATGTCTCTATGTATAGCGTTTTAATGCTCAAAGTAACATTTGATAAATTAACCTTAAATTTTTAAGTAGTGATAGGTGTGTAGATTTGAGCAAAAAACAGAATACAAGCTACGGTGTGTCGCGCAGACACTGTCATCGTCTTGCTGCCCAAGAACAATAAATGCTTGAAACGCTTCAGATGTAACATTAATTAATGTCAAAGGGATGCCAAAATGAATGGGGGTCAATGGAATGCTAACTCCATTTTTACCCTGTAATGATCACCTTTTGATGAAAAGTGTTTTTGTGCTCTGTGAGGAAATTAAGAAAGCCTCATGTAATGTGGCGGAAATAAAGAAGCTTCAAGTAATGTGGTGCTTTTATCTGCTGCTAGGTTAACAGTAATTTCACTAAGTGACCCCAACTTATTAACATTATTATGTCAAATAATCTACAACACAGTATGCACTGCAAAATCACTGCCCAAACCAATATCCAAAACTAAACCAACAACCTCACTACCTAAACCTATAACTGGCCTAAAATGTGCTTGCAGGATATGGCCCCTTTTGGCCTAAACAAAACTGATAACAGTAAGAGACTTTTATTTAACCAGGCAGAGAAAGCGAATGAAGGCACCTGAGATATACAGTTTAATTATAAAAAATATAGTAGCCTATAGTGAGAGTCATCTTTTTGTGTGCCAGTTGCCTAATAATGTTTTTTTTTTTTTTCAGATTCTACCCTAACGGTACACATCATAGAAAATTTGAGTCTTCACCTGAACAACACCTGCATGGTCAGTTTGCTCTGCATTGCCAGCGGTCCACCTGACATACAGTTTTCATGGAGCGGGCATCAAAGTGGGAGTGGTGCCAAACTGCACTATTCTCTCTCACAAGTAGATGGCAGTGTCAAATCTATATGTAATGTAAGTAAAGGCAGTAATCATAAGCTGGGAACTGCAACCATCAAGTGCGACGACTCATCCACCGGTGAGCTTTAACTTGTGCTTTTATACAAGTAGCAGTGATTTGTGGCTAAAATTACCTGTTTGAATATCCAATCTGAGTGACTGTAACATCAAAATGTAACAGATCATAAGTGTCATGGTGCATATTGGTGATAGTCTACATCTTTATACAGCAGTCAATAGCAGGATGAAGTAGATTTAATTGATCTGTGCTCATAAAATATTTGTGATTATATGCATTTGAGACAGAGTGGTACCTTGTGGTGATTGCTGCAGCTGGAGGAGTTCTTATAATTGTCAGCATAACACTTGGTGTTTGTTGTTACAAGAGACACATAGGTTGGTAACACACACACACACACACACACACACACACACACACACACACCAATAAGAGCCTTGGGAGAGTTCGGTCTTGCAGCGCTGCGCAGATCTGGCTGAATTTTCGGTGGTCCAACCGCAACCTGCCTGTTAACTACAATCATCTTTTGTTGTTGTTGTTGCTGGGCCCGCCCAACCCAGACTTAATCCTCGGTATCCGAGGATATAACCAATGACCATACATTTCTAGTACCACAGAGTGTAATGCTGTAGCTGTCTGGTTACAGTATGTTTGTTTCGTACTGACAGTACTCGTTGTCCTTGAGAAATGGAGATCTACTGTATGTGAAAATTTGCCAGATTTCTCCTTTCTCCGAAATTTAAGTCTACAGTATTTACTAGGGAATGTAACGTGTAAAGTCTAAAGTAGGGAGTGTGAATCTTCCCAATATTGTGTTGCTGCTGTTCTAGGTAGTAACCGTCCTAATTGGCTAACAGTTGGAATAGCTTTGGGAACAGGGACCGCTTTGCTGTTATCCACTACATAACACTATTTATTGCAATAAAAACAACCCAAATGTAAATGCACATTAAAAATGACTGTGATGGCAACGTGTGACCCTAAAAAGTAGAATGTGACTTCTGCAGGGTGAATAGGAACTTGTTTCAATTCATATCATTAAGTATGTTGAAGAGGACAACAGACACTCAGGTCAACAGTTAACTAACTATACTCACATATCCCCTTTCAGTTTTGTGTCTTAACCAGTCAGCTCCGTAAGTTTGTTTATCTTTCTCCAAGCACATTTCAATTATGATATACATCATTGTACTGGATTGAAGTATTACTTTAAAGCAGCCTGTCTCCCTCTAGTGCCCAACCACAGCAAACCATCTATCAGAATGTAGGCCAAGCCCAAGGCAAGCCTGGGGAGAGTGAAGGGGACCAATCTCTCTATGTGCCTCTGCAGAGGGGTGAGTAGGCTACAATTCTAGTGTGACTGACATTAACCCTTAAAACTCCAGCCATTTTAAGTTTTTGTGTTATATGTTTTAATTACTTAATCGAGGTCTTAGGTATGTGCAATACTCACTATCACAGCACAACCTAAGCAATATTATTAAAGTACTGTCATTTAACCACTTATATACTCAAACATGAGAAAACATATCATAACGTGTTTATCTTTTATTTTGAAGAAATGATTGGCAAAAAAACACAAATACATAGATTTAACTTTTTTTCACAAATTGGAATCATACACACTTATTCTGAAATATCAGAAAATACCACTGATATTTTTACTACAACTATCACAGCTAGAGATATCCCTCCTCAGTCATGTCGACACTACTGTCTAAGTCAATGGATGGATTACAGCCTGTGGATAGATGGCACTGTTGCTGATCTAGTTAATCTACCCATTTCAGACAGACAGGAAATTACTTCAATACAAACGCCTGTGGTCATTTCAGTTTACTTCTTGGTTGGTCAAAAAAAGTACTGACAAAACAATGTTTTGTGAATTTTCAGAACTTCTTTGACACATTCTGGTTGAGGTCAAATAAATGCAGGTTTTTAGTAATTTCCCAAGGATGCGTTAGGAGTTCTGAGGGTTAATGACAACAATGAAGAATGTGTATAATCAATTCACTCTGTCTCTGTCTGTCTGTCTCTTCAAAGTTAGTGAAGATGTATATGAGAAAATTATTGCCAACGACTGCAATGGGAAAGGTAAGTATATGTTCAAATATATATGTATGTATTTTTGACAATCGCTGCAATTCAATAGTTTTTTCAAATGTATGCTGAAAAAACAATATTGAGGCAAATTTAAATCACTTGATGTAATATGGCACAATAATTGCTTCCCTAATTCCAGGCTTCTAGAATGCCATCTTGAATAAGTTTTCACTCACAAATAGGGATAACAAAAACTAAAAAAAAAAAAATGGACTTTGTCAAATGAAAGATTTCATACTTTGTTATTTCTTACATCTCCCTTTTTTCTCCATAACCATAACCATCATTGTTCTTATCATCATCTTCATCGTCGTCATCATCATTATCATCATCATCATCTAAACCACTGTCATCATCACCATTATCATCACCACAACCTCAATTCAGTTTGAATTGACATGCAGGAAAATTACAATAAGAGAGGCACAATGTTATGCAGCATCATTACAGTACTTCAAATTCGCTTGCTTGTTTGATTGCATATTATCTTCATGTCAGTTATGTTAGAGTGATGCTTTCTGAATTATGGAAGCCATGTGAAATTTAGGTGTTGATTACAGTAAGATGTGTCTTTTCAGTAGTAAAATAATTGCTTAATGGATCTAAGATCTGCATTTCTTCGTCACAGTAATGAATGGTTTAGAGATAACTTTTTTCACTCTTGAGCAACCTGAAATGAAATTTCAATATAGTACATGTCATATGTTCATATGTATAATACATGAAAAAATATAATGTGGAGGAGCAACTCCACTCTATTGTCAGCACTTTGAGAAAATAAGATATTTCCAGGCATCTTATTCTCAGGTATTATTTCAGGTACATATTCTCAGCTACACATTTGACTGGGCTCTAAGCATAGTCCTCTAAGAAACTCATGTCAAAAACACTGTTAGCAGCATGATTATCTCTGTGTTCTTGCAAAGACTCATGGGAACACAATAAAATGGTGATACCAAGGCACCCCATGTGTTTATTTGCCTTACTGGTTTAGTACTTACTTTAGGTGCTTCAAGTTCATATTGATGTAACATGGTTCTGTTGAATTAATTCATTGCTGTGGCAAAATATGTCAGTTCAACATAATAACATTGTGTTTGAAATAAGAGGTTGTTTAATTTGATTAAACACGGTATGAAGTAGCCTATACTTACTACTTGTGCTGTGTCTTGTGTTGTGTTGTGTTTTAGTGGTGAATTGTATATACGAGTATGTGCATCTCTCTCTATGCATGTTTGGGTTTGTTTGTGAGAGACCATGCCCCTCTGCCACTTAATGCAGAATCAGCACAGACCGGCCTGCACACACACACACACACACACACACACACACACAAATTGCAGGACTCAACATTTCGGGTGAAGCGTGGTATGTGCTTTTTGTGGTGTGTCTTGTGTTGTGTTTTAGTGGTGAATTGTATATCTGTGTGTGAGTCTGTATGCATCTCTCTCTATGCATGTGTGGTTTGTTTGTGAGAGAGTATGCCCTCTGCCATGAAAAAAGCCCACACGAGATCTCGCACCTCTCATTCCACACTAACTGAAGCAGACAACCCTACACACACATATGCACATACACAATCGCATGCATGTATACACACTGAGGCCATTGCGGCCATCAGCTGCCTGGAAATGAGGTGGCAAAGAGCTATTATGCAGCCAATGAGCAAGCGCTGTCCGCAACCTCACTTCCTCTGAGACGGCTTGGTGGCCTTTCACTTCGCCTCACGCTTCAACACACTCGCTTATCTTCCCTCTGCAGAGCAGGTTAAACCAAATGGACATTATTCACCTGAGAGTACGAAAGCTCTCCCAGTTCTCAGTTCCCACTATGAAGATGTAGAACACTATGCACAAGGAGGGTGTGTAAAACAAAACAAACAAAACAAAAAACATGTGTTGTTTTTGTTGAATAGCATGCAGGTTTATATATTGACTGTAATGTTAGCATTATTCTCAGTTGTAGCAAGGCTGATGAGATGAGAAACATGATCCACTGAAACCCACCCCACCACATTGACATTTAAACTCGGTCAACTTAGCCACACATACTAGCATACTCACACACACAGAGAGAGAGACAAGACACACACATGCACAAGCAAACACACACGCACACAATGTATCAGCATGTTCTTTTAGCAGCTCCTACCACTGGGGTCTAGCTGTTGGTCTATGTTCACCACATTCACACACAGTGAGACCTATCAGTACCCCAGTCTCAAGCTGAGGAAAGTTACTCTCATTCCCCCTGTCTCTGGCCCTTTCCGAAACCAGCCCCTAAATCCTAACACTACACACTTCCACTTCGTTTGCGCGTTCACGCGAGGGTCCGCCACATTAAGTATCATCCGAAACGAATTTTGAGTCGAGTGAAGTGCCTAGGGAGAGGGGCTACCACGCCTCCAGGAGCAAGTCAGCATCGATGCTGACTTGAAACGCAGGTGCGACCGTTTTCAAGTGTTCGTGCAGCTCGTGAATCTCCCTGCCAGTTGTTTTTTGGTCCGTATGACGGCATTTACAGATAAAAGCGTGATTTAAGCTACATTGTAACAACTCATGTTCAGTTTGATACTCAGTAAAATGTGCAAGATCGTACAGAAGTAGGCTGTAATATTTGAACACATGTGCAGGTCGCATTTACAGCACTTTTATAATTTGATGTTAAATAAAGCATAAAATGCAACTCCACTCATAGTAATGAAAGGAGAGAAGAGGGATGTATATCCTAATACATAGGGGTGTCCAGAACATCTTAATTGGCGATTTAATATATATTGGCTTCATAATTTCTATGAAAACGAATATGACGTCAACTTCCTTCTCCCTTCAAGCGCATCCGAAATGTAGCGCTGTTTTAACCCCCTAACCCTTCAAATGCGAGTGTTCTCCGCACCCACGAGTGGACTTGAAAAGGAAGTTCACTCGCTAACCAAGTCGAAGTGAGTAGGGATCCGTTTCGGAAAGGGCCTCTGTCTCTCTCTTTCCCTCTCTCTCTCTTTCTATCTATCAGCAATGAGTCTTTGTCATAGGCCCTTGTCCTCGGTTTAGGTCACTGACGGTGCAGGCCTTTGCAGATCCTGCTGGAACGAGGAGCCTATCCCGAGACGGCTGGACAAGGCCAACCTGGTGGTGGTTAAGGAGGAGGGAGGGAACATAAAAAATAGGCACCTGAAAGGAGCAGGCAGGTGCAAAGTCATGTCATTACATACTGATGCAGACTGGTGATTGGACGGAAACAGTGATGGAATGAGCTTATTGCAGATGCTTCCATTTCTCTCTCTAATCTTCCTGCACCCACCCTCAGTCTTCTCCCTCGGTTTCTTTCTTCTGTAATTCTCACTCAGCATCTTAAGCCCACCTTACAGTGACAGACTTTGACCAGACTTGGGAAATATTCTTGAAAGATTGTAGTCTTTTAACTAATGCCCCTCATTCAAGCTTTACTCAAAAGACTACAATCTTTCAAGAATCTTTCCCAAATCTTGTCAAACTCTGTCAGTGTAAGGTAGGCTTTCGTGACGCGAGCAAGCTGTCAGTTAAGTGGGTGGAGGAAACACTGCACGTTTGTTTGTGTCTGTCAGAACAGCAGAATGTCTTTCCACCACCGCTATTTTTTTATTCTGTCCAGCGACAGAGTGCTGATCCTCCTTCTTCTACAAGGTAAGGTCATCGGAAAACACCACCTCTCTTTTTTTTTTTAAAGGTTTTAGTTAGTTTAGTTCAGTTCATTTGTTGTTTTTTGACATGCTTCTATACAACTAAGACGAGAGAGTACTGTAGCAAAGACTTCCTTTTTTGGGTGTATGTGCTGAGTCCATCAACAATCTAAACACATTCAGTATGGACATGTCAGATCAAAAAGGTTTCAGGGTTTCAGATTTAGGTTCATCTACAGTATTTGCATTATTCTCATGATAGCTGACTTGCTTTTGGCAAAATGGGCTCAATGCGTCAAAACTCTATACATCAGAGACACAACACTTTGAGGTAAATTACTCACATCTAAACTGTTAACTCGACCAGTCAAACTAACTCGCAATATTTGATGAACCTGAACAGTGGTCTATGGGCATTCAAAAACAGGATGTGTGTAAAGAGGATATAGAATGGATGAATTAAGTATTGCACTTTGCTCTCTGATGTTAAAATATTATATTCAACTTTGATTTACAAAAAAATAAACTCAATTGCAATTTCACAAGCCCAATTAAAACCGTATACAGTGGGGAGCACATGTATTTGATACCATGCTAAGGTTCAGTTTTGCAAGTAAGTGCCTTCAGGTGTGTATTTGAGAGGTTGCAATTACCCGATGTGTTTGTGTTTCGTGTTTTTGGATACATGTGTTTAACAAATGGTACTCTGAGATTTCATTTTTGAACAAAGTGTTATGCAGGACCAAGTGTGTCGCATAATTGCAGAATTGCAACTAGAGTGCAAAGCAGCACCTTTGTTTAAGGTATAGGTACATGTGTTTGAGATATGGCAACAAAACTTCAAGTTGTGTTACTTTAGTCTAAGCATGGGTCTACAGTGTTCAAGCAACGGGCAAAAACTGTAAAGAGCGGACACATATGGCGCTACAGTTGAGCAGTTGAGTTTTCCATATGCTTCAAAGTGGTCAGCTTAAGATGTTATGGAGCTAATGTCCGTTACATACTATGAGCTATGGACAAAAAGACTCCTATGAATTTAACAAACTGTTTATTATTGAAATTGAATGTACAGTATCAAGTGTGATCCAATGTTTGAGGGAAACTACGCACTGCATTCAATTTTGTCTACATGTTTGTCAAATCGAGGATTTAACTAGAGGGGCATAAGTGACATTTCACCAACTTCACAGGAGGGCCCAAACAACACCAATTGGTTCAGCTCGTTCAGTGTTAAGTCACAAATAACTGAAATTATTTTTGTACTAATTTTGTACTTTCAACAGTAGAAATCGCTGATCAAGAACTTTCTTTTGATATATATCTCAGTTTCGCCAAAAATGTCACTTAAGCCCCTCTGCAGTCTGCACACAAAATATGTTGTTTTGCTTTCTGTTCTAACATTGATTGATTATTGGAATTATTTGGAGTTTTTTTTTTTTTTTGGTTTTACTTATTTTTCTTCCTGGCTGAATGAAAGAGGATGAGCTCTCATTTTGGCATCTTATCCAGTATAGTTTTCCTACTTTTCCATCATGGCCATCCCGATCACAAGAGATACAAGTTGATTTGTTTATGCCTGTTCTAATGCATTATTTCTGAAGGATAGCACAGGGATTCTTAGGGATTTGCAAACAGCACAGGCAAAGAGCCATCAAGAACATCCTGGAAGCTACTGAGAAGTCCTCGCGGTGGCTCTAGTTAAGGAGGGGGGACATGTGGCGTAGTGCGCTACCTGGACACAAGTCAGGGCTCGATCACCCCCAGTTTGAGGGTGTCTGATGTAAGACCCGGAACACCCTATGACCCTGTGAGCATCACTGACGATGTGTCCAGGTTGCACCACAAGGTGTAGTCAAGTACCAGTGTTACTGTCGTCAGTGTGTTCTGCATTGAAAGTGAGGCTGTGTTCTTTCTGCTGTCTTTCAGGTGTGAGTGGAGTGGATGATGTGACTAACATGAGTGCTGTGGTTGGAGAATCTGTGGTGTTGCCATCTGGATATCAGAGGAGCGAGGTTAAAAGGGCTGAATGGAATTTTAATGATAAAGTAATTGTGGATCTCAATCGGAAGTATAAAAGCCAATTCAGTGAAAGATTAGAAATGAACTCCAGCCATTTAAGTTTAACTGTGAGAAAAATAACAAAAGCAGATAGAGGAATATTTACATTTGTCGGCACAAACAAAGCAGATGCACAGATTCCAACAAAGACTATTCGACTACAAGTTTATGGTAAGCAGAGTCTCCCACCTTCCCCCTGTCAAAATGTGTATATTTGTTGCAAAGTTGGATACAGTGATATGCGTATGTGCTTTTACATTATTGTGTCAAATAATACACACACACACACACACAAACACACACACAGTCTAGTTCCCAGTGATTACTCTGAGAGCCATTCATTCCATTATTGGTCTTTTTGGGCGTTATTTGCCTAATGTTTCCTAAAGAATGACAAATGTGTATTCAGATTCCACTCTGACGGTAGACATCCAGAAGAATGTGACTCTTCACCAGCTGAACAACACCTGCACGGTCAGTTTGCTCTGCAATGCCAGCGGTCCACCAGATGTGCAGTTTTCATGGAGCGGCCATTGCACAGGGAGTGGTGCCAAACAGCACTTTTCTCTATCACCAGCAGAGGGTAGTGTCACATGTGCATGTAAAGCAAGTGAGGGCTGGAATCATAAGCTGGTGACTGCAGACTTCAAGTGTGAGAGCAAGACTTCAGATAACTCTGTGGAGCCTGATGTTATCAACAGGATTTCATCTAACGGTGAGCCTTGTTTTTAATCAGACAGCACTGATATGTGGCTAAAATGATCTGTCATAGTGAAGAGGGTTGCATTACTTCTAGTTCAATATCAAAATGTCACAGACCTGAAGTGTCATAATATATAATGATGACAGACAACAATATAAGCACTTTCATCAAACATTGGCAAAGTCAATATCAGTATAAAGTAGATTGAATTGATCTGTGCTCATCAAGTATGTGTGCTTGTATGTATTTGAGACAGAGTGGTACCTTGTGGCGATTCCTGCAGCTGGTGGAGTTCTTGTCGGCATAATAGTTGGTGTTTGCTGTTACAAGGGACACAATGGTTTGTAAACACACACACACACACACACACACACACACACAAAATACCTAAACCTTTTTTGCAATTCATCACACTTACTGCTAAACACTATACACAATTTCTTACATTAGACACTTTGTTCAAAAGTGAAATCTCCTGTTATGGGAAAACAATTCTGTTCAAAATGCAAGCAGACCTGGCAATTGGTAAAACCCACAGACATACCCGAAAAGAGAAAACTGAACACGATTCAGTCTGAGGCTTAGCACTACAAATAGACTTCAGATAAGTTATTGTGTACCTGTGCAAGTGTGTACTTTTACATTGAGTAGCTATAAAAACTGAAGTGTAAACTAGGGATTGTGAATAAGTTCATTCTCCCACTGTTGTGTTGCTGCTGTTTTAGGTAGTAACAGTAGCAGTTGGAATACTGTAGCTTTGAGACAAGGGCTGCTTTTCTGTTCATCCACTGTTTATTGCAATAAAAACAACCCAAATGTAAAACATAATACAATTACACTGATGACAATTTGTGACCCTAAAAAGTAGAGTGACTTCTTAGCAGGGTTACTAACAACTTGTACCATCATAATGTGTCAATGAGGACAACCGACACTCAAGTCCACAGTTGACTAAAGTATATTCACATGTCTCCTTTCAGTTTTGTGTCTTAACCAATCAGCTCCGTAAGTTTGTTTTTGTTCCTAAATCACATTTCAATAATGATATACAGGTCACTGTACTTACGGAATGAAATGTTACCTTAACACACCCTGTCTCCCTCTAGTGCTCAACCACAGCAAACCATCTATCAGAATGTAGGCCAAGCCCAAGGGAAGCCAGGGGGGAGTGAAGGGGACCAATCTCTCTATGTGCCTCTGCAGACGGGTGAGTAGGTTATGATTCCGGTGTGACTGACATTAACCCTTAGAACTCCAGCCATGTTTTGTAGGTTTTTGCGTTACTATGTGTTAATGACTTTATTAGTAGTGTCTACTTCATGTTCACACTACTTTCCATAATGCAAGTCAGTGGGTGGATTATGGTCTATGGATAGATGGCGCAGTTGCTGATCTAGTTAATCTACCCATTTCAGACAGCAGGAAATAACCATTTCAGTTTACTTCTTGGTTGGTCAAAAAAGTACTGACAAAACAATGTTTTGTGAATTTTCAGAATGTCTTTGACACATTATGGTTGAGGTCAAATAAATGCAGGTTTTCAAAATGACAATAACATTGGTTTTACTTCATGGATCTGATATCCACTTAGCTTAGCATTATCCCTGAACCCTCTCCTTTCAATAGACTCCAGTGGAACCTCTGGACAATGAGGGCCAGATGTACTAACGTTTTGCGCCCATTTCAGGCGTAACGTGCGTGTATAAACATGGGGAGGATATGTACAGACAGGCCGCAATGAGGGAAACGCGCAGACTGCCTGCCGTGGGAGCTGAGAATGGCTATTTGCGCTTTTCAGTGTCATGCATATTAATTCCTGGGCGGATCAACTGAAAATGGGTGTAACGCGCAAGTACAGGGGAGGAGAGGTGCTAATAGCGATTGATTAAGTATTCCGCCAGATGTATGAAAACAGCGCACGTCTATTTTGCGTTGAAAAACTTCCGCCTTCTGAAAGCAGGTGTAATCCAGATTGCGGTTGAATGCGTCTATTAGAAAAACTTTTAGAGACAGCTGAATCAATATTCAGAGCATCCGTTTTCTTCATTGTACTATGTCAAAAGCAACCTTAACTTTTGTTTGCCTCTCTAAAATCGTATTTTCTCTTTCACGACATAGCCTACACTTCCCAATCTGTTAGGCATTAAATCATATCCCAAGTATACGTGCAGTAAATAGTTCAAGTATTTTTTAAGTGGATTAGTAGAACTACTAGGCTTAACTGTACTCTGTCTGTCGCTGCTCGTTGACATCTCTTTGTATCATGTATGATCGCTAAACTTTGATTCTTTTTAATGTTGCAATATTCAACTGCGCTCGTTGTTCAGCTTTGCATGCGCAAATGGCGTGGTAAAGGGGGCGGGAACGGGCGGCACGGAACGCAGTTAACGTAATGAAGTGATAGTTTAGTAAATTCCACGCAATATAGCAAAGCACAGCGTTCGCACTCTGCGCATACAAAAAGTCGCTATTAGCACTGTCTTAGTACATCTGGCCCTGAGTGTAATGTTAAGTGTTTAAATCAGTTAAAGTTAGTCATTTCCCAAGGATGCGTTAGGAGTTTTGAGGGTTAGGTGCTGTGTCCACCAAACGCGTTTTTTGCGCCGACGGCGACAATTTTCAATGTTAAGTCTATGTAGCTCAGCGCTCACAGCGCTGAGCGCCCTCGGCGGAAAAAAACGCCGGCGCCGACCGTTTTTTGTCGCAGCGCTCAGAGCGCTCAAAGTTGAAATCTGTTTAACTTTTAGAACAGCGCCGGGCTCGTCAATGGCACTTCTCGTTATAAACAGTCACTGGTTTTGGTAACTTAGCAACAATAAACACTTATCGAAGCGCCGAGAGGAGGAGGTTTTGGGCGCTCTGGCTGTAAAAAACGCATTTGGTGGACACAGCACCTTAATGACAACAATGAAGAATGTGTATAATCAATTCACTCTGTCTCTGTCTGTCTGTCTCTTCAAAGTTAGTGAAGATGTATATGAGAAAATTATTGCCAACGACTGCGATGGGAAAGGTAAGTATACAGTATGTTCAGATACGTATATTAATTTATGTATTTTTGACATTCGCTGCAATTGAAGAGTTTTTTCAAATCTATGCTGAAAAAACAATATTGAGGCAAATTTAAATCTCTTGATGTAATATGGCACAATAATTACTTCCCTAATTCCAGGCTTCTAGAATGCCATCTTGAATAAGAGTTCATACTTTGTTATTTCTTACATCTCCCTTTTTTCTCCATCATCATCGTCACCATAACCATCATTGTTCTTACCATCATCATCATCATCATCATCATCGTCATCATCTTCATTATTCTTATCATCATCGTCGTCATCATCATCATCATCGTCATCTAAACCACTGTTATCACCACCATTATCATCACCACAACTTCAATTCAGTTTGAATTCACATGCAGGAAAATTACAATAAGAGAAGCACGGTTATGTTATGCAGCATCATTATAGGCTACAGTACTTCAAATTCGCTTGCTTGTTTGATTGCATATTATCTTCATGTCAGTTATGTTAGAGTGATGCTTTCTGAATTATGGAAGCCATGTGAAATGTAGGTGTTGATTAAGATGTGTCTTTTCAGTAGTAAAATAATTGCTTAATGGATCTAAGATCTGCATTTCTTCGTCACAGTAATGATTTGCATTTGTCCTATCAAAAAAGACGGGCAGTTTAGAGACTTTTTTCACTCTTGAGCAACCTGAACTAAAATTTAAATATAGTACATGTCATATGTTCATATGTACTATATAATACATGAAAAAACATAATGTGGAGGAGCAACTCCAATTAAATTAAAAAAAAATATTAAGATGACAAGTCACAGATGCTTCATTGGACAGCCCACATGAGATGTTTGATTGAAGGAATTATGCTTGATCAGTGTTCAAAACAAAGTAGCTAAACATGCAAGGACATTTGGAAAATCAAAGTACTGCACGTCTGGATGTTACAGCAAAGATGAGTTGTGCTCTCTCTCGCTACACGTGAATGATTGGGGTCACCTGCCAAAAATGGTTGGGAATACCTGACTTAGGTGCTTCATATTGATGTAACATGATGTAACAAATATGTCAGTTCAACATAATAACATTGTGTTTGAAAGAAGAGTTTGTTTAATTTAATGTTTTGTGGTTCAGTACTGTAAATGTGACAAAACCTTTTTCCCTTTCCCCTAAAATATGCCTACCTTACTTAATTCAGTTTTTTAAAAAGCGGATTACTATGACTTTGAACACAATAAGGATGTGTTTCATTCAGACCTACGGTTTCATGTAATTGTAACGTAATATGGCTAGATAAATTGGACAGCCCAAACTTTTTTACAGTGTACTAGGCAGAGAGGAGACATAATCATTTGAGTCTGTGTATTTACAAATGTATTGTTGGGCAGCCAGAACTTCCCAAGATAGAGAAACCCCTGGACACCTGCTAATATCGTCCGCACCCCATCCAAGAAAATACTTTCAACATCACTGCAGGGAGAGTTATAATTTGGCCGGAGTGTTTCACTTCCCTATCCCACGATTCTAAAAGCAAAACTATGAAAATAACATTATAGTTAACCAGTAGACAGTAAATGATTCTTGAAGAAAATGTAGTAAGTATCTTTGTTGGGTTAGGAAACAAAGCGGCAAACTAAAAAGACTAACTGAAGGAAGTCCCTTACTGTGAACAGATATGGGGTATGAAGCCATACGGAGAACATTCTAAAGCAGGCAAATTGCAGCAACAGGATCAATCTTCGAGATTTCGGTGTCAACCACTCGTTTGCATCCTAGGCAATACAGAAAACGGGCTTTAAGTGTAAAATACCAAACTATTCCTTTAATCCAAGCAGACATCGGGTGACAACAGTAAACCCAGCATTCATGCGTTCAGCGTTCATGACCCAATACTTTTTCCAAGCCCAAAAAGTATTGAGTCATTGTTTGACTTTCAAACTTCTGAGGAGAAAATCCCAAGCGTATCCAATGGAAAAAAATAAACACGCAACAATCATCAATTTACAGAGTAGTCTGAAAAATCAATAATTGAAATTTCAATTGACAATTTTTCGTTCTTGTCATGAACGTAAAGGGTCTCAACACTCTATGGGAATAAGGTATCTGACAGAAATAGACATTGTGAATGAGGAACTGAACTCACTGCAACCATGGAGCTGTCCTCCTGAAGCAACAATAATACATTCATGAATGCATGTAGTAGCTAGTGTATGGTTATTACTATTTATTAGATTTTCTAAAAATGGTTATTCCTAGATTTTATACAAAAGCAGCCACTGCCTTCATTGGGTAAAGGCATTTATATAAGGGATATAAAAAAAGATCCACTGAAACGAAATAACACTGAGGTCAACCAGTGTGAGCAGAGGTGTCACAAGAGTTGAAACAATGGCCTTAAAAATAGAGGTAATGGTAAATGGCAAAGGTATTTCCTTTCAGTGTATCTTTTTACAACCCTGGTATGCCTTAACACTATGACGGTAATTGCTGCATTTGTAATCATGATCTACTTTTAAAATGGATCCAGAGGTGCATTCTAGTATTTCAAGGTTATGTCTACAGTTTTGGTTTTAGAATGGGAGTGCACAGGCCTCCCCTGTACAAGACTTGTCTTGCTAATAAAAATGTGCGGCTGTCAACAACATCATTATCCCTCATCTTTCTGCACTTCTCTGTAGGCACATATGTGTAATATATTCTGGTATCCTAAGTACAAAAGGAATTTTCCAACAGGCTTGAATTGTTAGGTTCAGTTACTCAAATGCTAAGGTCATGCTCACAGGTTTCTGAGGAACCATATTGCCCACGTAGCCTGTGACGGAATATGAAGGTTTGGTTTACTATAACAACCACTAGTGTTCTAAAAATCATGGAAATCTCTAAATCTGCAGTTGTCTCTGAAATATTTTTGAAGTATCAAGCCATAACATTCGCACAACACATTTACTTCTGTACGTTTTATCACAAACGCCCTTTTAAGTTTCCCATAGTACGCGTGGCAAACTTCACAAACGTCACCTCACATCACGACTGTTAAAGACAGAAAATGACACATGGGATTGGGCGAGAGTGCTGAGTGGAAAGAGAGTGAAGACAAGTTCAGTTCCTCTTAAAGATTAGGAAACCGCACATGAAGATAACTCTCTGACAGATCAAGGCCATTACCATCATGAGGCTCTTTCTAGCAGCATGTGAGTTTTTTTCTCTATGTTTGCGTAAAGTATATTATCAGCGGTTTGTGTGAGCTGTGTGTGTGTGTGTGTGTGTGTGTGTGTGTGCATGAATGTGTGTGTTTGTCTCTGTGTGTAGAGAGAGCCAGACTAAGACTTAGAGAGAGAAGGAGTGTGTTTTTTGTGTGTGTTAGACATGTAGCGGGAACTGTGTGCTTTAATTAAAATGTATGAGAGATCAGAGATAAGGGGGGGTTGGGGGAGTCAAGTAAATAATAGTAAAATCTTGTTGTCAAACATATAGCGCACGCACACACACACACACACACACACACTTACATACTTTTTAAAGGTTATTTTTTGGGCTTTTTATGCCTTTATTTGGACAGGACAGTAGAGAGAATGACAGGAAGCGAGTGGGAGAGAGAGCTGGGGTGGGATCCGGAAAGGACAACGGGGCGGGAATCGAACCCGGGTCGCCAGCGTGCAGAGCAGGTGCCCCAGCCAGTTGCGCCACGGCTGGGGCCCACATACTTATATACTTAAACACAGAAAGAAACATTTTAGAAAAACAAAAAAATTATGAAACAGAGTGCAGTAACAGTGAGGAAAAAGGAAGATAAAGTATCTTATCTTAACACTTTGTGTGGAAATAAAGAGCATCAAAGTAGACAGAGGGTGAGAATAAGAAAGTGGACTGGCTGCAACCATGGAAGTTGTCACTGTCTCTTTAAAGGAACACTTCAATGCGTGCACTCACTGGCTCTGGCGCGCGGCACTACTTTGATAGCACTTAAGGCAGGTTTAGACTTGCTGCAGACAACGCGTTCGCATCATGGTTGCCTCGCGTATTTTGCGGTGGTTTGGTGCGTCGGTCGTGCACGTCGTCGCAAGCGAACATGACGCGTCCGCGAGATGCAATACTGATAAGAAAGTAGGGGGCGATCACTCAAAAAAAAGGTGACTGCAAGATGAATTATCGACATCGAAGCTGGGGGCAATCATGAGAGTAAACAATGGCACATGGCCAACTTCCACAGCTGAATTACTATCGTCTCCCCCTAGTGAAGACCTCCAGTTGGGTGCGTAATGCTGCAGCGAGTCTGTACACAGGACACAGCAGGTCGCACACGGTCGCATACGCTTACGTTTGGTCTAACGGCAAGTATAATCCCAGCCTTAGCTAGCAGGATCCAAACAGAGATGAATTTAGAAACGACCAAACATCTCCATGTTTTCCCTATTAAAATACAGTAACACGAGTCGTCAACAGCCAAGTATGGTGAAACAAAATAAAACGTGGTGCATTTCTAAGCGGGTAAGAGGGATAACTATGTTGTGTGGCAGAATAACACTTGGGAGCACTTGATATTACTCTGTGCAGTAATATCATCACTCTTGCACTTTCAGTTTCACTTTGAAGTGCCAAGTGTGAGAACATGGAAGTGGACTTGTTGCAACCATGGGAGTTGTCGCTCTTTGAAGCAAAAATATACTGTGGTACAGAATATGCACTGTCGCCGAGTTGAAACCATCTGTTTTCAATCAAGTGAGACATAAAGCCAGGTTTATCAGCAAGAAGACAAGACATGAACGAGACAGAACACAGATTAAACATGACAATGATGATAATGTAATGCCATCTAATGTCTGTTTTGGTTTCAGTGTTGGGCTCCCTGTGTTGTTCTCTGTACACAGCAGGTAAAAGAACATTTTGATAATCTCACATCAGGCTGTTTGTGTTCCTATGTTGCTCATGAATATGCCTCTTCTTCAGAAAGTCTCAAGGCTGTAGTGGTTATGGAGCCAAACTTGTGGCCAGTTTTCTATGGAGAGCATATCAGCCTTCGATGTGACATACGGGGAGAACCAAACTATGGTCAGTGGTGGTACCGGTGGTACAAAGATGGTTCTCTACTGGAAGACACCGGGAAGAGCGTAATTTCAATCTACCAGAGGGACTACACATTCTACGGCAGTCTTTATAAATGTACAGCATCACAGAGTCATGGGTTTGGGCTTGAAAGTGAATCATACAAAATGCTTCCAATGGGTGAGTAATATTTTTTCATCAGCCATGAAGCATGTCAAACCTAATTGGCTGAACTAATCAATTCTTTCTTTACCTTATTGTATGTCACAGATCCTTTTCTGTAATTAGTAAACAAATAGAAACAATGTTATTTGGCTTATAAAAATTTGATTAATGCTAATTATGTCCAGAAATACCTCATGCTACAATCACCATCCAGAGTCCTCAACGGCCCTCCTTCTACCGTGGAGACAAAGTCACTCTGAGGTGTGACATCACGAGTGAAGGCTGGGTGTATCACTGGGAGAGGAATAATACCAGCATCTATAATCACATCAACACAACCATCACCATCTTACTTCCTGAGGAGAGTGGTCACTATACATGTTTTGGTATGAGAAGGCAACTTCGAAGTTACAACAGTCCTAACATGACTATTTCCACGAGTGGTAAGCTTCATATGAAATATCTCATTTTCTTTTCCTCTATACTGCAAGGCTGTTAAGCTCAAATGCTTAAGCTAAGACTAAGAGAAAAGAAAGGAAAAAGGGGCATATTTCTATGTCCATTCTGGAGTCGCTCTGAGGTGTGTGATGAAGTTACACAGTAACTGGACATAATGTAAGTGGTACAATGACACCGAAAACAGTCTTATGGTTGAGGGGAACAACTCCACCATCACCAGAGCTACTGACTCTGATGAGAGGATACTGGTGTCAGGGGGTGAGAAGAGAGAGAGCTACATCATCATAGCTCAGTAACTTGTTTATATTAGAAGGGTGAGGGTTTTTTTTTTTTTAAAGCAACACTAAAGAGTTTTTCATACCTTAAAATAATGTTTCCAAAATCCTTTCAGAGGTTCATCAACTCGTAACAGGGTGAACGGCACTTCTGCTTTCACTTCATGGCCCTCCATCGGCTATAACCGCACTATGTAACTTTACCAGATCGGGTAGTGTTTCTGTAGTCCGATGAAATATAAGAAACTACAAATTTGACTTGCTTCGATGTCGCAATACATCATACTTTCATAAAATCATGCAATATACTCTACCTTGTCTGTGGACATCGCTATTTGCTGGACCAAATAGTGTGCGTGCGACAGAGGAAAAGTGCTTTAGTGTTGCTTTAAAGGTAGAAATACTGTATATTTATTCACACATTATGTGGACATGTGCTGTTTGCTCAAAACTAACTGCACTTCAGACATTATTGTATCAGTGTATCCACTTCCTCTTCTGCTATGACATAGTGTTGGTAGATCAGTAATTGAATCACTTTCTAGTAACAATCATAATGTCAAAGGTCTCAAAACTAATTGTGTGACTTACGTTCTGTGCAAGAGGAGTAGACCACGAAGCGAGATAAGTGGGTTGGTGAGTTATGTTGCAGCATCAGTCAGGAGGGTTACACAATGAGTCATCAATAACAGCTACTGTATCATAGCACAAATTACCTCAAACTACCTCATTCAGGGCCTGTGGAGCCAGTGCACTAGATTTGGTAAACCCAGCCCAATCTGTCGGTGATTGGATTTCGCCCTGCAGCTCAAGCTGGAAACTTGCACATTTATCTCTCCTGCTTCCTTTCCACATTTGCTGGAACCAATCACAAACTGGCTTATCCACCAGGCGCACCCTGATCGTTGGTTTGATTGGTTGAAACATTATCCAAGCGTACAGAGTCATTTGAACTATGCCCATTGATCACGTCTCTTGTGCAGTAGAAATACAGCGCAGACTCCCCAGACTAATGTTCAATCTCAAAAGATTGAGCTTAGTCTGGGTATAGTCTGGGTATAGCCAGGCTACCAGCACACACAAAGAAAGCCTCAGTATGTGTAACTTGCTTATTAGGATACACCTATACGGTCTTGACTGATTCATTTTCAGGGTCTGGGTCCAGTTCATTTATAATGGCATTTATAATGGCAGTGGCTGGGGGAGTGGTCCTGACAATCATGGTTGTAAAAGTTGTACCACGTTGCTGCAGAAAGCAGAGAGGTAAAGTATAGACCTTTTAAATATGAGTGTATCTCAATTTACTTTTGTCATTAAGAGGATTTTTTGTGTCTTGATTCTTGATTTATTGCCTGCAGGTCCTGTGTCCAACTCCTCCAGTTCTGGGTTGTAAGTAACCCTCCCATACATTTAATGGTTTATGCTGTGGTTATGAAATCAATAATTTGAACAAAATGGCCTATTTCGCTGATGCTGTATTTTATTTGAGAGATACAGGTGTTATCATGGCATCACTGACAGCTGCTGACAGAGCTAAATGTGATTAGGACATTTATTTGCTAAGCTTTGTTGTTCCGACAAATATATTGTTGACTTTGACTTGAAGAGAAAGAGAAAATCAGAAGTATTTAATTTACAGCTCAGTGCCGTGACTCACCACTTGTTACTATGGTGTGCATGTTGATGTGCCATTTAGATCTCTATCGCCCTCTACTGGCCTGGCTGAGAGACATGCTGAAGAGCACCTGCACCAGTCTGATGGAGGTGAGCAAGGCCTCCCACTCGTGCATGTTCAACCTGCAGCACTATCACTATTTCAACTGACACATAGGCTATTTGTTATCATTAAAATCATATGAAATTAAATGTATTGAATACCTCATAATATGAGTGACTTTAATGACTAATTATAATGCTCTGTCCTGTAGGACGGCTTCCTGTTTACGAAACAATTCCACTCAAACACCAGAGCAGACCAGGTGAGGTCTCATGAGACAACCAGATTAATTTATCATTTATAACAGTGCCAGTACTCACTGATGTTTATTTGTTGACAGTGCTGGAAACAGTGTATGACAAACTGTCACTCAGCAAAATGGGTATGTATCTATCACTCAAGATGGACACAGTTATGACTGATACCATTTGGTATACTAATCCTAAATTGACCACTTTAATCACATTTTAATATACGAGAGATGTATGCTCTTAATTTAGAAACTTGTGTGTATACTGTATGACAATAATGTAACATATTCACCATACAACGATTCTGTATCTGTGCTTTGTGTCTAGGAAACCTTTCGTCACCATATAATCCATATCAGCTTGTGGAGTGAAGCAGCATCAGCATGGGATTGAACTCACAACCTTTAGTTTACAACCACAACAGTTTTCCTTTTGGACCCCCGTTACCTACACACTATAAAGACTTCCACCACCCATAACAAAACATGTAGTGGTGCCTGTGGTGAAAGTGATTTGTGTGCACAGATCGGGCCTCTCTTTCATTCGTCTTTTTATCTATCCTCCCTTCCTTCCTCGGTCCTCGTTCCCTCTGATCTAGATAAAGAATAATGGGGTGGCAACAATGGGATAGTCTATCCAGTGTTCTTTATATGTCAGTGGGAACGAGCCTGGAGGATCGAGGAGAGAGGTTGAGAAAGGGCCATCTGTGTTTAAAACTGTTCTGTTGATACCGTGTCTTCACCAGTAGAGTGTGAAAGTGAATTCACAGTGACTTCCTGTTCCTCCACCCCACTTGCACAACAGCAACATCATGTGCAGTCTAATGCTGACTCATTTCTTCGTTTCGTGAGAATTGCAGTACCCCCCTCTGAAGGGACAGTGAGACGTTTGGACAAGGAGGAAAACCTTTGGGGGAACTAATGATGGTGCAAGCCCCTGTATGATATTATTACTAATATTAAACCCTGTTCTGTTATGCTAATGTAGCCTGAAAAAGCCCGCACAATGAAATCAATGTAAATACATTTTCTTTCAACTTTTCATATATGCTTACATTTGTAAATGGATCCACTGTAGCCACTGTTTTTTTTTTTTTTTAATACACCATTTTTAAACATACATGTTTCTGAATCCCAGTATAAAGGGCTGTTCACACCAAGAATGATAACGATAACGATAACTATAAACAAATATCGCTCTCGTTAATATGAATGACAACGTTCACACATAAACTATAACGATAACGACATGAAGAACGATATCGTTGTTGATCACTTTCAGAGCGATTTTGAGAACGATAAAAAGTTAACAGCCAATCAGAACCCATAATATTCTAGCCATCACATTCATTAACATGAGGAGAGACTTTTCTTATCGTTGGCCAGTGTGGACGCTTTTATCGTTATCGTTATCGTTATCGTTAGAGTTATCGTTCTCGTTCTTGGTGTGAACGGCCCTTAACACCTCTGACAAACTCCCACATGAGTGTGCATGTCTCACAAGATGAAATAACCAATCAATGTAAATGTCACAATGCACCTCACCTCACTTTTTAAAACAGAAAAACAGCAGGACCTCCAGGGTTAATGTTAACTGGGGTTATAAATAGACAAAACTGAAACAGGTCGAGGTTGACCTCAGAGTGAGCAGAAGCCTGCCTGGACCTGCCTGACTCTGCAGCACATATAACAAGTACCAGAGATAGGGCACATCACACATCACATTTACATATAACACAAGGCAAACACAGACATCAGTGATATTAAAAAAAAGTCAGTGTTTGCAAGTGTATGTATTGAGGAGTATCAGTTTATAGTTGTTTTAATTGTGTGATGGATTGTAATTCTCTGATGCATTGAGGAATGCCATTGCAGACTGAGGCATGTTACATGTTGGTGAAAGACAGATGAGTGTTAGAGTTGTGTTGGAGTTGAAAATACAATTTTGAAAGTACAGAGCATGCGATTGAGTGAGCGCAGTGCAGTGGTGTGCTCATTTGGGAAGACTGCTGTGGATCTTCAAAGCTCAGTAACATAACTGTGCGATAGGTTCAGTAACTTCCTTTGTGGTGACAGCAGGCGCGTAGGAACCACGGGGGTCGGGGGGGTCGGGACACCCCCAATGTTGGACCCCCTCCCGAAAGAAAAACGCTGCAAAGTACAGATGTTGTTGATTACTTAGCTCAATTATATCCTCCTGAGTTACGGCCCCATAACTATAGCTATCGGTGCGCATCGGAGGTCTTTCACATTGTGTTTTAAGAATGTTTCCCGAAACGAAGCCCGTCTCAATAATGCAGCATGGAGCACTTCCTCACCTTGAGTGTCTGAAAGCTAATGTAGGCTACTCTCTCAGTCCAAATATTTAGTTTACGGCCTTCTTTCATTCTTTTCGAAATAGTTAAGAGGATAGCCTATTGTGGGCGAATACAGTAGTCTACGATAGCCTAAATAAGTTGCTTTTAAATGTAGGCTTGTCACTTGACGTGGCACATAGCCTAATTATCTGGTTACCTGGATTTAGCAAGTCCATACACTTTGTTCATCCAATTATAGGCTATACTTTTAAAATTAAATGTGTAACAATTTGCCTCTTATTATAATCTACACACTGCACGACGTACATAGGTTACGGGCGGATATGAGCAACCGAAGGCCTCGGTTGACTTAAGATAAACGGGCAGAATGCCTGTTTACAAACTACGTCAAACATGCAATAATATAACAAATGAAAAAAACACAAATGAAAGATGAATAGGCTACTCACTGTATTTTGTCACAAATTATGTTCATGTACAAAATGAGTTCGTTCGTGGCCACCTAGCGCGCAATTTACGCGCTGAGGTGAAGGCCCGACACATAGTCAGATAGAAGGAGCCAGTGTCATCTGCATACATTAGGCATTAGGAGTATTTACACTAGAGGTGGGCATAGATTAATTTTCTTAATCTAGATTAATTTTAGGTGCAATAGCACAACATTTAGGTGCACCCACATTTTTCATTGCATCGCCTTTAAAGGTATACTATGCAGGATTGGCGATTTCATCGCCGGTTTCGCTTTCACTTTTCATTTTCGCTCGTTTTATGCTTGCATATTTCTCTGCAGAGCTTCCCCTACAGCTTTAGCGTGTATATTTGACAAAACTCCTCAATCGGTCAGTCTGCCGAGACTTTACATGACACTTCCTGGAGTAGAGCATGGGTGCGTGCCCGGGGTCTCCTGAAGTTGCAAGTGTGGTTCTACCGCTACAGACCACTAGGACGGCCGAAAAAAACACTGTTCGACCGGTAATGACTCATTTAATCATATAACAGTATGGAACGAATTGATTAACTGAAAAACATTGCATAGTATACCTTTAACGCTAAAAGGTCAGCTTTTTATCGCGGTCCTTTCATATAATGATTTTTTTAACAACGAAAAGCCTAGAAAAAGCTTGAAACACAATAAAAGAATATATTCTTTACAAAATTATTTATATAGGCCTATTCTACATACTGACATTTCTGATATTCATGACAGCACACTAAATGCAGATTGTAGCCTACTACTATTCATATTACAACTCCGCCTCTTTAATTCAGCTGTCTGCTTGAAGCCTCAGAATGTAAACAACGTAGCATTGGCTAGTTTATCATAGTTTACTGGTGGACTGTTCAGTTTCCCCACGTGTGTTTACTGTAAATTTCAATGTGGGCTAATACTTTTCTCCTTTCGAGTTTTGGAGTTGGAAAACATTGGTATTCAGATTTTCAGTGAACTCGTGCAAGAGTGACTTGAATGTAGTTTTAATCAACTTTCTGCAGCAATGATGCTAACCGGAATTACTATTAATTTAGCTAACGTCTTCTATATGCATCATTGCTTTCATGATGTGAACGTTTTATTTGGATTAAATGTGCATGTCGAGGGGCGGGTGTCCATTGAGCGCGCACGGGAGAGAGAGGGAGAGGGAGAGCAACAAAAAGCAGGCCAAGGAGAGGGGGGTTACTTCTATACTGTTTGGTGAAGTTGCATGCATAGTCTACAATGACAGCTTATGAAAGAAAGCAGCCGAGCAGCGTCAGGTGCACCAGTGCGACCTAGACTTTTTTCAGGCGCACTTATTTGCCGTTCGCGTTAAAATATCAAGGTGAAAATGGTCATAGCTTGCGACAGCTCCGAGCCCAATTTTGAGAATAGATTAACGCCGATATTTTTTTTATTGCCCGATAAGAGTTGCAATTTAACGCAGCACGTTAACGCCGATAACGGCCCACCACTAATTTACACACAGCTGTGAGATCATGAGTATATAAAAGAAAAAGGAAAGGCCCCAGAATGCTTCCCTGTGGGACACCCATCCCACATCCCAAGGGCTGAGATATTGCAGTTAAAGTCAAATACATGGGTACATACATATAGACATGAACATAGTGTGTGTGTGTGTGTGTGTGTGTGTGTGTGTGTCTGTGTGTGTCTGTGTGTGTGTGTGGCATTTGTTGTGTTTTATTGAGAAAGACAGATGATCTGATAATGTAGAGCAGTGGTTCCCAACCTGGGGTCCACATACCCCATTAGGGCTCGCCAGAGATTGCAGGGGGTCTGCACAATGTTGCCTGGGCTGAGGTTGTGAGGTTGCCAAAATTATATTTGCACACATTGCATGTATAAAATCCCACTAACACACCCAAATGGATAATCAAAACTCTGTATAATCCAAATTAAAACATATTTTTGTTCCACATTTAAATGCATGACCTCTGACCTTACAGTATGTAAGCACCCTTCAGGTCAAGCTAGGCTAGGCATTGGTAATTCCCGATCCCGATCCTTGAATAAAACAATGTCTTGTGTGTGGATGCGGGTAGGAGTTCGGGTAGGGGGCCCTGGCTTGTCTTAGACACAGGCAAGGGGGCCTTCAAGGAAATAAGGTTGGGAAACACTGATGTAGAGTACATATAACTTGACTGTGCAAATATCTTAAAAAGGGAAAAGGGTTCTTGCTGATAAAGTTACTCTGTAGTTATTCTGCATTGTAAACTTTTGGAGGTAAGTATTTGCTAGTCATAAAAAGGATAAATCAATAAGTTGCAACTTTGAGAAACACCGAACGCACCTTGTCAAACTTGTCACACTTACTGTACCTGTTTGATGTTTACCACAGCGCACATCTCTCGTCACACATTTGCTGAGAACAGAGATGAGTTTGGGATAGACAGAACTAAAGAGAAGCAACAACTCTCAGATGCACGTCAGATAAGTTGAGTTCCTCTAATGATTTGAACTAGAAAACAGCATATTACAGAAGAACACTTGGATACAGTACATCATGCATTACATCATGGAGTTGACACCAGCACTCGGTGAGTATTTCCTCTAAGTTCGAGAGAATGCGTGTCACAAAAAGATATTTGAAATGTTTAGTCTAAAAACAGTCACTCAAGAACTGTGTGTGTGCATGCGTGGGGGAAGATATTGAGGAAGATAGACGATCTGATGATGTACAATATAAGCAAACTTGACTATGCAAAAAAAGGGGTTCTTGTTGATAAAGTTACTCTCTATTGTTCTTTAAACACCATTAAGACGAACACATTGTAAACTTTTGAAAAGTAAAGTATTTTAAAAATAAAAAAAATGTAAAAATAAAAAGTATTTGCTAGTCATAGTCATAAAAAAAGATAAATCAATACAATGGATAGATCATGGGCATTACATCATGGAGTTGACGTTAGCACTCGGTGAGTATTTCCTCTAAGTTCATGTTTATGTGTGTGTCTGAATGAGGGAGTTTCAGGTTGCCTACTTGACTGAATGTTTCAGGGAGAGAAATAGATCCTCAGTCGGCAAACATCTTTGCAAGGTGCCCGCAACTGATAACATGCTGTATTTGGACTCTTTTGTGACTGTTTGAGACTGTTTGTGTGGCAATATAAAAAATACACAGACCTTTTTAGAAGTCTCGTGTGAGTTTAATGCACACACACACACACACACACACACAAACAGTGTAATAAAATAACTGAAAATGGTCAGTGTGAGAACAAGGAACTGAAATTCCGGTGACCGTGTGAGTCATCATGCTAAAGTATAACAATATATTTGAACAAATGAGATATCATCCTTCAAATATGAAAACATCATAAAACAGAAAGTGGGACTGATACACAGATCAGCATGTCAGTGTCTTAAAGGGATAATCCGGAGTGAAATGCACTTTAGATCAATTTTTCGGACTATTGGGAGTACATACGTTGAGTTGACACCAAAATCATGTCATTCGGATGTATTTTGAGAAAGTTCGAGTTCACCGTTTTTAGCCAAAACTCGTTAGCCTGGAAGTGACCGGGGCAGGTCCTTTCGCCACTACAAAACGCTATTTTTATACCTCTTCTACTGTTCCAAACAACACTACACTTACGTGGTAGTGAGTAGAGGGTCCCTAAAGCCAAACCGAAGTATCCCCACGTCTTTATGTGGTCGGATAGAGAGTCCAGAATGAATTTAATCGAGTCAGTACCTTTCCGGAAATGTTAGTAAAGTGTTGTTGAAGCGTTGCGCAGCTGCCGCAGCGGCATTTCCGGAAGGTACTGACTCGATTAAATTCATTCTGGACTCTCTATCCGACCACATAAAGACGTGGGGATACTTCGGTTTGGCTTTAGGGACCCTCTACTCACTACCACGTAAGTGTAGTGTTGTTTGGAACAGTAGAAGAGGTATAAAAATAGCGTTTTGTAGTGGCGAAAGGACCTGCCCCGGTCACTTCCAGGCTAACGAGTTTTGGCTGAAAACGGTGAACTCGAACTTTCTCAAAATACATCCGAATGACATGATTTTGGTGTCAACTCAACGTATGTACTCCCAATAGTCCGAAAAATTGATCTAAAGTGCATTTCACTCCGGATTATCCCTTTAAGTAGAGAATATCTGATGATGATGTCGTTGATGAGTACATCATTTATAGATAAACCAATGAATGAAAATTTCAAACATTGACATTCTTTTGTTTTGTTTCAGTATTGGTCTCCCTGTGTTGTTATTGTATAACAGCAGGTAAAATATTCTCTTTTTTGTGTTAGTCTTTTTCCACTACAAAATATGCGGGGAAAAAATCATTTTTGTTTTCTTCATTGATTCACTCATATGTCCCACTCTGTCTGACATCTTGCCAGAATGATTAATGTTGAGTATGCTTAACCTGGGCTGTGTAGACACACCTTGGGCTGTGATCATCGTAGAGTCTCCTGAGCAGCCTTTCTACAGTGGAGACAGAGTCACTCTGAAGTGTGAAATCTCACAGGATGAGGGCTGGAACTGGGAGTATCACTGGGTGAGGAATGGTCGCAGTCTTCAGGTTTCTACGAACAGAACCATCACCATCTCACTCCCTGATGAGAGTGGTCTCTACCGTTGCTTTGGAAGAATGGAGGATTTGCAAAGCAGTGACAGTCCTAACATTACTATCGTTTTCAGAGGTATGTTTTCCCTGAAAGATCCATGTGTTGCTCAAAAGGTCTTCTTTTAAAGGTGCTACATGTAGTTTTTTTTAATTGTGTAAAACGTCCACACATGACCTAGAAATGGCAACAGAATATGATGAAACATTATGTCAAAAAGCCCTGTGATCTGTTGTCCAGATATGAAGTTAGCATCAAATCAGCTGGCGACACCCTGGCTTTTTTTAAACCATGTTGTAAAACCATCTTGTGGCAGTGAACTAAAATCTAATGTACTTTGATTTGGACAAAAGTGTCTGACTAAGCACTTTAATTATAAACATAAAGAAATGCAGTATCATACAAATTCACTGTATAGGCTACACCTTTAACAATGCAAGCCAATGGAAGAGTGTTGTTAGCTAGGTCCTACTCTTGTACATTCATAATAAAGTCTGGCCACTTTCCATTGCCAAGCGTTAACTTCCTTGATTGCAGATACTTGCTGTGTTCGAAATTTTGTGCTAAGTACTACATACTGCATACTGGTCAAGTATACACTGTGTACTGCACACTACGCCCCCCACCCCAGTACGCAGTACGTCACCAGCAGCACAGCATACTAAATCACTGTTTGAAATGGGTGGTAAGTACTAGTCGCATACTGATACTGACGTGAACCTAGCGAGCAGTATGCAGTGTGTGAAAAATTAGATTTTACCAGTATGCAAAAGTTCCCAGGATGTTGTACTAATGGTGGCAAAATCCTCAGTGTACCAATGATGCTCACTACTCAGATACTGCATCCCATAATGCATAGCGATTATTTCCAGTTTCAGAAAAATTCAACAACGCTGGCAGACAGCGAAAGGACAAGCCTATGGCAAACCGGAGGCGAAGAATACAAATGTGATTATTGTTTGGGTGTTTTGGTATGGAACGTTTCGTGGCTTCTGTTATTGTGGAAGTTTTAGTAGCAGGCTACTTGTGTTCATGTGCAAGTGAAATAGCCCAGCTTATCCAAAGTTAACATGAACTAGCTGGCGCTCAATGGAAATGAATGATATTAGAAAGCTAAGTCGCTAAGCATGAAGCTTGTCTAGCTCTTGTTAACGTCGTTATTAACATTTACCAGTGTTCGCTTAATTATTAGTTATCGTTCTTGGTGTGAACGACCCTCTCCTTAGTGTTCTGTAGGCCTATAACTGTCAGAACTCTATTCATAAGTTTAGTCAGCACCGCAACAAAGCGTTTAGCCTACCAACTTTGTCAGCATAAATTGGTCGACTAGTCTGTGACCTTTACCATCGCTAGCGTATCTGATGCACCTGTGGAAAACAGCTGATGGATTAGTAAAATCAAGTGAGCAAGCTTACGGTGACGTTGGACATTTTAACGCAATAGAGAGCTCAACGTAGATTTTAATCAATACCATGTTATAGTTAGGCTGTGTTCTGTTCTGAGTAGCCTATTTAGAGGTAGACTTGGAGAAACTGTCTAAATTTAATCAATTTAAAGTGAGCGCAATTACGTCTGATATTTTGGGGAGTTCTTCACGTTTATCCCGTTAGTGACACAAGCTCAGGCTATTTGTGTTCGTTGCTAAACGAAGCGAATCTAAATGTGGAGTAGCCTAGCATGTTCCTCCAGTCTAGTTGTGTCCAGATATAGGCTTTTTATACAGTGATGCATCTACAGCCTACAGCACGCACCGCCACCTACTTGCAAGAAAAACGTCTGATATTGGCAATTAGTCGAACTAGTCCTCATTCATTTGTATAAGACTGCAGTGGGAAACGAGTTAAGCTGAAATGCATTAATCATTGCATTTCAATTCTAGCGTTCTTGGAAATTCAGAACATCACAAGTTTGCTTTTGTTTATGTAAAGCACGTTGCATGAAATGGGCTATAAATAAACTTGACTTGACATGGCAGGAGGATTGTTCTGTTTACTTATCAAATCAGCCAGCTTTTGGGCTACACTGGAGTCTGGACATCTGGAGAAAGCATAGCCTACCCATGAAGAATCTCTGTGTGATGTTTCATATATGTTTATGGATAAATGAAATCACCTAAGCTTATTAATCCAGACTCAATTTCGGATATAATGGAATTTAAATAATAGAAAAGAATACAATGAATTGATACAAAAGTTATAAGAGTTAGGCTAAGAGGATGCACAAGCTGTGAAATCAGGTAAGTGCAGTGTTATAAAATTATTGTTGTGCTGCCATCAGAGTGCCAACAATGTTCATAAAACATTTCTCTAGTGTTGATCAGTGGAGAGAGTAGCACTTCTGTGTGTCCTACCGTTTTGATATGTCTTAGGCTACCTCTCTGCAGAGCCAACAAACAAGCAAGGGGAAGAAGGTCTGCAATACTGATGGTCTTTAATCTCGTTCTTCAGCAGGAATTCAGAGTGATTAGACCAATATGCCTAGAGAAACTAACAATATTGTAGCCCACAGTTGTCTTTTCTTATGAAGGCGTATGCAACCATGGTTAATGGATCAAAAAGGTGTCATTATTGGCAAGACTTGGGTTTGCAACTAAGTGAAATGTGAAATTAAGTAAATGTAACTGTGCTACACTGACAATTGATAATCCCATAATGACCACTGTATGACAGTTACCTTACAAATGACACTAAACATTAAACAAAATACTTTCAATTTAATGATTAAAATGTCTGAACTTTAACATCAAGAAAAACAACAAGTGCACATTCTCTCAGAATGACCCCAGTGGACAATATTGCTAACTGAATGGCAACAGTATTCTATCTATAGTCCGTCTCCTCTTTGGAGATGTGGATCTGAAGAACGACTTCTGTCAATGCCCTTGTGGACACACTTGAAGTGGACTGTGATGGAGGCTGGGGGAGAGACTGGAGGTTGTCATCATTCAGTATTGGTTATCCAGTGCCACCTCCTACAGGGTTGTTGCAGAAGCCTTCGATGTTCCCAAGACCACTGTGCATGACGTTGTGCCAGTCCTAGAGATAGAGGTTACATCTTTTACCATCTTAGACACTTTCTTATAAACACTCATTTAAAATCAAATATTAGTAAGGAGAAAATTATTTTCTGCCATTACCATTTTATTTTGCATCGTTAGGCTATACCAGAGCCCTAGACATTCTCTGGTTATACCCAAATCCGGCTATGATATCACTTATCAAAGAGCAGTAGGCTTAAACTGGGAACTGTTTTGAACCAGGTGCTCATTTCTCAGTAGATACCAAAGCAACTTAGCTATCAAAGATTTTCACATTACACTTTTGTAAATTAAACGTATTTTTTAAAAGTACGAATGGAGTTCTCAGTTATAACTGACAGAACACTTAGGAGATAAGGGCCGTTCACACCAAGAACGATAACCATAACGATAACTAGGCTATAAATAAACATTGCTCTCGTTAATGTGAATGACGACGTTACCTAGAGGCTAGAAAATCGTCATGCTACTTAGCGACTTGGCAAGCTAACAGGTTTCTACCATTCATTTCCATTGAGCGCCAGTTAGTTTACGTTAGCTTTGGTTAAGTTGGGCTATTTATTCACTTGCACATACACAAATACAGCTCTACAGTAATAAAACTTCCACAATAACAGAGGCCACGAAACATTCCATAACAAAACACCCAGCTAATACTCACATTTGTGCTCTTCATCTCCGGTTTTTGCCATACTTGTCCCTTCGCTGTCCGCCATTGTTACTGAAATTTTCTGAAGCTGGAAACAATCGCTATGCATTATGGGATGCAGTATCCCATCAGTATAACATCCGGGAAACTTTTGTGTACTGGGGCCTGTACTACGAAGCGGGGTTACTGGCTTAGCTGGGTAACTTCGAGAGTAAGTTGATCACGTGTGGCGTAACTTCCCGGTTAATCCGTACTACGAAAGGTGGATAGGTTTTAACCGAGGTATGCTGCCATGGCAATTTACGCTGCATCTCAAACCTGCTCCGAGCAGGTTATGATCTTGGTTAACCCGAGGTTTGCGGTTAACCACACCCCACAATGTCGACGTAGGCTACTTGGAAGATACATTATTGGAGCGCAAATTGTAAGCGCCTCTCTTCACAAGGCGAGGGTTTTTAAAGACCGCCAGAATCTTTCTCCGTATATATTCTCTATGAAAGATAGCCTATACATTCTCAGCCGAGGGAATTCGTTGCATTTGTCAGCTGATCGAGGCAAAGTGGAGGCTATAAGCATTGGCAATATAACATTTTCATAATTAAGACATATTAATGCAAGCTATAACTAGGCCTATAAACCTTCTGAACGTTTTTGAGTTTCATTTTCACCTGCTGCCAGCGGCACTGCCGTTGCATCTAAAATGTTCACAGGATAGGCATACACTAAATCAGTCAATGGGGCTAAACATTCAATTATCCTATCAATATTTATTCATATACATGGCATGAATTGTGTTGCATCTGTAGGACTCTTATGAACTCAAAATGTATTTATTTCAACACATTTCAGACATTCCGCAAGCTATTAATCCTGCGTAACACATAGGCTATTTAAGGAACATGAAATAAAACTTTACTTTCATCCCAGATAGCAATTAGTCATTGAATCTACGTTAAATCAACATTACCTCGTCAACACTAGAATCATTGAATCAACATGGCACTGCAACGTTGATTCTACAACATTTTGCACCCTCTATTATCATTGAACCAACGTCGAAAGTGTTACTACAAATCAATGGAATTTCAATGCTGTTTCAATGAAAATTAATATTGAAACAACGTTGAAATTAGGCTACAGCCCTACTAAAGATCAACGTGATTTCAATGGTATTTCAATTGATATTAAACCACAGTAAACCAGTATTAAGCAGGCAAAATATTGGTAAATTCATATCCTGCTTTATCTACAGCCAGGATAAATTAGGCTAGCCAGAAGCTAGGCTGTAGGCTATGTCTGGTTTAGGCTACACAAGCTTGCACAAATAACCATGGACAACTTCTTTTCAGTTTGAAAAGCAAGTGCATTTATTCATCCACTCTTAATTCAGAAATCCACATGTGTTGTGCTTCACTGCCATCCATTCCGTATAGCATCCCTCCATACACTTCCCGGTTGCAGTCATCGTCCACCATCCAGCTGCAGTGAGACGGCAGAAATAGAAGAAAAAAGTGACAAGTGTTAGAGAAATGTGTTAAACTGAAACTGATGGCTATACCCTTAAGTGAAACATTTTGACAGCGATAGTAAATATTTTATGTAAATCATACGAATACAACTTACTGAAAACGTAGGTAGGCCATGGACAACTTCTTCAGTTTGAAAGGCAAGTGCAATTTATTTATCCACTCTTCACTTAGAAATCCACGTGTGCTGTGCTTCACTGCCATCCATTCATCCATAAACCTCCCGGTTGCAGCTAGTCATCCTCCACCATCCAGCTGCAGTGAGAAGGCAGAAATAGAAGGGGAAAAGAGACAGTGTTAGAGATATGTGTTCAATTAAAACTGATGGCTACTTACAAGTGAACCTTAAGAATAATCATAGAATATTTATATAGAAGATGGTGTTAGCATAACTCCGTTTTTTAAGTTAGACTCACGGAGTTGAATAGTTAGCAAACACGTTAACGTTCATCTTCAGCCTAACATTTTGACCGTAACGTAGCAAATATTTTATGTAAATCATACGAATAATAACTTACAGAGAACTTAAGTAGCTGCTAGGCCTAATTAAAAACTAGACTGCCGAGTAATGTTAATAACATTATGATGATCTGTCGTAACAAAGTAGGCTAGCTAGCCTAATATTTAGTTAAACAAGCATGAGTCTGTTTGTAGTAAGTCGTAACGTTACTGTACAGTACGATGCAGATAAACTGTGAACATTTGATGTAGCCTAGTACAATTTCACAATGAAACATTAATGTTAGAATAAATAAATGCTGCTTGCTTACCATTAGGAGCGACGAACTTGAGAGAGAGTTGAACACCGTTGGTCTGACTGAACTGTTGCTCCTAATGTTCTCCCGACCCGCAAACAGTTTAAATGTCGTCGCGCGGTCATCTATAAACCCACCACTTTTCAATCACCACGTTAAGATTTCCCAGTCAATCATAAATCCACGACTTTTCAATGTCTTTTCGTGAACGCTATATCGATGCTCTATCGATTATGACAATATGAACTATAAACCAATGTTGTTTCAATGCATCTGTTATCAATGCTCTTGCACTGTCGGGTTTTTGTCAGGATTGTAATGCTGTTTCAATGTCGATTTACCATTGAGATTTCAATCTCAACCAAAATGATGATTTAGATGGAAAATCAACATCATATCAATGTCACCTTGCTATCTGGGATATATCCGATCTGCAATAGCCTACGTTGCCAACAGCCTTGTCTTGCTTTGTTTGCTGCCGATGGAGGCTATTTAATGTATAGTAAAGTGGGTTTTAATTCCTCGCACTTTTTATAATCATTGCGCATTGCTTATCCGTAAAATAACGTGATCGCGTCATCATTAAAAGTGATGATTTGCGCTGCAACCCGCCCATTTTATGTGAACGTGCACCAACTCCGATGAGGTTAACCCCAGTTCAACAAATCAACTTCTTACTCAGCGTCGTAGTACCGATTAACACCAATGAAGATAACCAGGTTTTGTCAACCCCGGTTTAGCAAAGTAACCCTGGGTTACATCTGGGTAGTTTGAGCTCCCTTCGTAGTACAGGCCCCCGGTAATATTACATTTTCCAAACACTGCATACTATTTGCTACTTCACGTCATTATCAGTATGTGACTAGTATTTAGCACGCAGTTTCGAACACAGCCACTCTGTTGATGTTTTAAACTATTGGATCTGCCCAGAGCCACTCAAATCTGCCATAACCAATCGCATACATTTGGTCATGACGTGACATGCTCAAACTAGCGCACGACCTCGACGTATTGTTCTCAGCTACTCCCTCTGTTCACTGATTGAACCTGAACATTTTTGTCTTGAGAAAAATATGTGAATTATACTGCAGACCCAGACTACGTAGTGACGAGAAATGAAAACTGAGCGGAAGTACGTAGGAAGGCAGAGCCAGGCTAGAGTGTTGTATGCGTGTGTTCAAGATTTCTCAAAATCTGCAAATTACATACAGCTATTTTCCATCCATGTCAAATCCATTACCCTTTATCCACTGCTGCTTACATGTTAAAGTGAAACAACAATCTTAAACCTCGTCCTCCTCCTCATCTCATATTTGTTTCCACAGCCCTCCCTGCTATCCTAACATTAGACCCCCAGAGTCCTGTGTTCCCTGGAGAGCACGTCAGTCTGAAGTGTGAAATAGGGTCCTATGGTGGTTGGACATTTAAGTGGCATGAAGGGTCAGACTCTGGGCCGGTATATGAGTCGATTGGAAACACCTTCACCGTAAGAGCTGCGGAGTCTAATGAGACCAAGTACTGGTGTCAGGGCGAGAGGACAGACAGACCCACAGCATCAGAAAGAAGTAATGAAGTCAATATCCAGGTGATGGGTGAGTGTTTTCATCATGTGAAAGATATGATTCTTTTTTCCATCACTATTCTACTAATCAGTTCCAGATACAGTACATGTCAAGAATAAATAGACCCTTCAGTAATTCAAAGAATTAGAACAGGTCATGCATTATGAACTAGGGGTACACAGTTTGAAGAGGAAAACACGCAAGGATCTGGTGGGGTTACCATGGAATGACCCGACCTGCCAGAAATGTAGTGTTGTCTGCCATCGTTGGACTAAATGTCATAGCCACGCAATGCACCTCAAATGTAACTCCTCTACGTGTCCATGTTTGTTTCTATACAGCTCTACCTGAAGCTAAGCTAACAGCAGAGCCACACAGTCCTGTGTCCACTGGGACGACGGTCACTCTGAAGTGTGTGATAGAATCACCCAGTAACTGGACATACAAGTGGTACAAGGACAGAAAAAATCATCTTGAGATTGAGGGGGACAACTTCACCATCACCAGAACTACTGACTCTGATGAGGGGACATACTGGTGTCAGGGAGTGAGAGGAGAGAGACCCACATCAACACAGCTCAGTAATGCAGTTTCTGTTGGCAAGAAGGGTGAGTTTTTCCCCAGGCAGAAATATGTTTGTATGTTTTCTTTCTTGCCTTTATTTGGATAGGACAGTGAAGATTGACAGGAAGTGAGTGGGAGAAAGAGAGAGAGAGATGGGGTGGGCACTTGGGTGCGTGCATGGTATGGTGTTGTAGCCTGTTGTGCCACACTGCCCCCTCTTTGTATGTGTTAAGGGTCAATAAATAATATGTCTCAAAACAAACTAATTGTGTGACCTTTTTTACAAGAATGGTATACTATGAAGCAAAATAAGTGGGTTAGTTAGTGAGCTAAGTTGCAGCGACAGTCAGGATCTTAACCGTTTTCACACAGTACAAATTACCTTAAACTACTTCATCGCTAGTTCAGCGCTTGTGGAGCCAGCGCACAGAAATAACTCCTCAGTATGTGTAACTTGCATAATAGTATACTCCTAACGTCTTAACTGATTTGTTTTCAGGTTCTGAGTCCAGTCCTTTTATAATGGGTGTGGCAGTGGCTGGGGGTGTGGTCGGAGGAGTGGTCCTCACTGTCATCATTTTAAAAGTTCTATCATATTACTACAGAAGACAGAAAGGTGAACTGATCCCTTTAAATATGACTTAATATCATTTTTATTTTATTTTTCAATTTAGAGGAGGAATGTTTCTTAACTTGATTGTGTGCCTGCAGGTCCCATGTCTATCTCCTCCAGTGCAGGGCCGTAAGTACATTATATCAGTTCAGTTCTATCAATTGTATAAGTTTGATATGGCATATTTTGCTGAAAACATTGCATTAATGCACATTGTCCCCCTCTAGAGCCCAGCCACAGCAAATGATCTATCAGAATGTACACCGAGTCCAAAGCCAGCCTGGGGGGAGTGAAGGGGACCAATCTCTATGTGCCTCTGCATAGGGGTGAGTAGGTTACGACTTCAGTGTGACTGACATTAATGATAACAAGGAAGAATGTGTATAATCAATTCCCTCTCTCTCTCTCTCTCTCTCTCTCTCTCTCTTCCTCTCTCTCTCTCTCTCTGTCTGTATGTCTCTGTTGTTCAAAGTTAGTGAAGATGTATATGAGACAATTACTGTGAGCGACAACGATGGAGAAGGTATGCATATGTCCAAATACATATTTTTTGCCATTTGTTGCTTTTTGAAGGACTATTTTCAAATGCATGCTGGATAAAAAAAATATTGAGGCAAGTTTAAAACACTTTGTATATTAAGTCACCAAGTAAACAGGCTTCTAGAATGGCATCTTGAAGACGTTTTCCCACTGTCATAAATAGGAATTACACAGAGAAAGTATATTCAAATTTACAAAACCAATCGAATGTAAAAGGTTGTACCTTATATCTTCTTTTATTATTCTCCTTTTTTCTCCATCATCATCATCTTCACTATAATCATCATCGTCCTTTTTATCATCATCATCATCATCACCACCACCACCTAAACCACTGCCATCATCACCATAACCTCAATTCAGTTTGAATTCACATGCTGGAAAAATACACTAAAGGCATGGTCATGTTATACTGCATTCTTAGTACTTCCTATACTAGATTGCATATTGTTTTTATTTCAGTTATGTTAGAGTGATGCATTGTGATACTTAATCAGAAAAGTAGGTGCTGATTAAGTGTTTTTAGTTACTGCTTAATGGATCAAGGATCTGAATTTCTTTGTTACAGTGATGATTTTCATGTATCCTGTCGAACTAGATGGACAGTTTAGAGATAACTTCCCCCCCCCCACTAGAGGGCACTCATCAGCAAGCTGAACTAAAGTGTAAATAAAGTACCTATCATATGTTCATATGCAGGATATAAAATGCATGCAGGATGCAGGATATGAAAATATGTAGTAATATTCAGTAATAATGTCACTGACTCTCGTGAAAAATAAACATTAAGTATAGTGGTCTGAATGTCATTATGTCAGTTATGAAAACAAAAGCTCACAGGCTTCTAGGGAATTGACACTTAAGGCACGTTTAGACTTGCTGTAGACAACGCGTTCGTGTACGCATCATGGCTGCCTCGCGTATTTTGCGGTCATTTGGTGCGTGGGTCGTGCACGTCGTCGCAAGCAAACACGACGCGTCCGCGAGATGCAATACTGACAAGAAAGTAGGGGGCGATCATTACCAAAAGAAAGTGACTGCAAGATGCATCATCGACATCAAAGCTGGGGGCAATCATGAGAGTAAACAATGGCACATGGCCACATCCACATCTGATATTACGCTAATAGTCTCCCCCTGGTGAAGACCTCCAGTAAGGTGCGTAATGCTGCAGCGAGTCTGTACACAGGACACAGCAGGTCGCACACGGTCGCATACGCTTACGTTTGGTCTAACGGCAAGTATAATCCCAGCCTTACCGATGCATTGCCCATGAAGCCAGAATATGTGAAAATCTCTAACATATAGAGGTTTTGGTTTACCAAGTCCCTCAGTAGTGTGATGTGAGAGAGAGAGTGTGTGTGTGTGTGTGTGTGTTATGAAAAAGGAAGGTAAAGGGTCTCAATATTTTCTGGGCCCTGCTCATACATACATACACAGGTACACACACACACAAGCAAATTGCAGGACTCAACATTTTGGGTGTTGTATGTAGTAGCCCGGTATGTAGTAGGCCTATGTACTTGCTTACTTACTTTATCCTCTTCGTCCCGATTGGGACATAAGACTGCATTCATACACTGCCACTGAAACCTGTCTCGAGCATGGAGGTATTATAAGAACTGGAGAAAGTGAACAAGTCCCGCCCCCATTCATTTCAATGGGAATGCTAGGCTAGTGAAAATTGCCAAAATTGAACGATTTTTTCAGGCTTAAACATGGCGTTTCAAGGGGCTTGTTTCCGGTGCCGTTTTACTTAGCCAATTAAGTGCCAGGTTACTGATTGACGTAAGGTACAGAAGGAGAGCTCGTGCCGACACTAAGCTCGTGCATGAGCTGAAGGTGGAACAGCCACCAATCAGCATGAGGAAAACTATGGGAAAACGGCACCGGACATGATGTATTTCGGGAAAATGGCGACGAGGAAGTGCCTTGCTAATCGGCGAAGCTAATCAGTCAAATCCTGACCCCCTGGTCTCGAGCTTTGGCCTGTGCTTCGTCCCAGGAAAGACCCATCCCCTTCAACTCCGTCATCACTGTCCTTCGCCAGGTGTTCTTTGGTCTGCCCCTTTTTCTTTTGCCGATTGGTGTCCATCTCAAGGCAACTTTGGGTGGTCTTTCATTGGGCATCCTCAATACGTGGCAAAGCCATCTATAAGCCCTATTCAGACGGGATTAGTTTTAGGGGGTGACATGAGGTAAAGTAATAATTACTAGGGAATTTAGTCCCGTCCGGACGTGCCATGTCAGTAAACATAATGGAGTATGTCCGTGAAATTTACAGCCACTTTTACCTTCAGTAAAACGGTCCGGGGAAATTACCGTAGGTAATATTAATCCCGTGCGAACACGACCCTCTATAAAGATGTCTGTAATATTTCGTCACATCCTGATTTAAAAACAATTCCACCCAATTCCCTAAGTTGTACACCATAATCTGAATGAAAACATAACATGCTGTGCAGCTTCTAATAAGACGTTAGCTAGTTTGCCTATTAGCTTGATGTTGTAAGCAATGTCAGACTACTTATGGCATAACATAAAGCTAACGTTTGCTAGTTTAACCAACTTGTGTAGTCTTTGAAATCTGAAAATGCTGTACGCAACTGACGTAAGGTATCACGTGCACGGCGACGAAGATGTGACCGCAGAACGTAAAAGTAGTTACTCCTCCCATGTAAAATAAAATTACAGAGAATTATAGTCCCGTCCGAATTGGACATTAGGCGCGTTCAAGTTCAACCCCAACTGACCTCTTGCAGCATCGAGATCTGCCGGTGGCAGCAGGGGCGGGGATACAAACGCTGCTATGAAGTTGTACACTCTCTACTTCCCATATAGTCTAGACATGACCACGTGACGAAACATGAGGCACAGGCCCTTGTGGATATGAAGAGGCATCTAAACGGCACATACAGTACGTCAGGGATGTTATCGCCAATTAGGGCAAAGTCCTGACGTCATGAAGGCAGGGTCTAGGCTCCGCTGTACCTGGAGAGATACTGCGCTACTGCACAGCAGCCGCCTTGCTCTCTCAATAAGTTAAGGCCATGTGATAGCGACTGCAGAGTCGTAAACACACCCATCTAGACCATCGTGGACAGATTTTTAACCACGTGTATCTTGTGCTGCGCAGCGCTGCTCAATGCTGCGCCATCACAAACTCGCCTATTTACATTACAGAGGTCATGTGATAAACCTGCATTACTCTACATCCCCCTGTAAAACTAGTCCTGTCTGAATAGGGCTTTAAGGCACGTTTAGACTTGCTGTAGACAACGCGTTCGTGTACGCATCATGGCTGCCTCGCGTATTTTGCGGTCGTTTGGTGCGTCGGTCGTGCACGTCGTCGCAAGCGAACACGACGCGTCCGCGAGATGCAATACTGACAAGAAAGTAGGGGGCGATCATTGCCAAAACAAAGTGACTGCAAGATGCATTATCGACATCAAAGCTGGGGGCAATCATGAGAGTAAACAATGGCACATGGCCATATCCACATCTAATATTAGGCTACTAGTCTCCCCCTGGTGAAGACCTCCAGTAAGGTGCATAATGCTGCAGCGAGTCTGTACACAGGACACAGCAGGTCACACACGGGCGCATACGCTTACGCTTGGTCTAACGGCAAGTATAATCCCAGCCTTAGTCTGCGCTTTTTGATCTCAAGAGACATATGCAAGCTGCCTGTCCTCTTGTATAGTTCCTCATTTTTTATGTAGGCTACTTACTACTTGTGTTGAATCTTGTGTTGTGTTGTGTTTTAGTGGTGAATTGTGTATCTGTGTGTATGTAAATCTGCATTTCCCTCTATGCATGTCTGGGTTTGTTTTTGAGAGAGCACGCACTCTGCCATCATTAAAAAAAGCCCACATGAGATCTCACACGTCTCATTTCACACTAACTGAAGCAGACAACCCTCCACACACGTGCACGCACACACGCCACATGCATGCATACGCACTGAGGCCATTGCGGCTCTGGCCATCAGCTGCCTGGAAATGAGGTGGCAAAGAGCTATATGCAGCCAATGAGCAAACGCTGTCCGCAACCTCACTTCCTCTGAGACAGCTTGGTGGCCTTTCACTTCGCCTCACGCTTCAACACACTCGCTTATCTTCCCTCTGCAGAGCAGGTTAAACCAAATGGACATTATTCACCTGAGAGTACGAAAGCCCTCCCAATTCTCAGTTCTCACTATGAAGATGTACTGTAGAACACTATGCACAAGGAGGGTGTGTAAAACAAAACAAACAAAACAAAAAACATGTGTTGTTTTTGTTGAATAGCATGCAGGTTTATATATTGACTGTAATGTTCTTATTATTCACAGTTGTAGCAAGGCTGATGAGATGAGAAACATGATCCACTGAAACCCACCCCACCACATTGACATTTAAACTCAGTCAACTTAGCCACACATACTAGCATACTCACACACAGAGAGAGACAAGACACACACATGCACAAGCAAACACACACGCACACAATGTATCAGCATGTTCTTTTAGCAGCTCCTACCACTGGGGTCTAGCTGTTGGTCTATGTTCACCACATTCACACACAGTGAGACCTATCAGTACCCCAGTCTCAAGCTGAGGAAGTTACTCTCATTCCCCCTGTCTCTGTCTCTCTCTTTCCCTCTCTCTCTCTCTTTCTATCTATCAGCAATGAGTCTTTGGCATAGGCCCTCGTCCTCGGTTTAAGTCACTGACGGTGCAGGCTCTTGCAGACCCTGCTGGAACGAGGAGCCTATCCCGAGACGGCTGGACAAGGCCAACCTGGTGGTGGTTAAGGAGGAGGGAGGGAACATAAAAAATAGGCACCTGAAAGGAGCAGGCAGGTGCAAAGTCATGTCATTACATACTGATGCAGACTGGTGATTGGACGGAAACAATGATGGAATGAGCTTATTGCAGATGCTTCCATTTTTCTCTCTAATCTTCCTGCACCCACCCTCAGTCTTCTCCCTCGGTTTCTTTCTTTTGTAATTCTCACTCAGTATCTTAAGCCCATCTTACACTGACAGACTTTGACCAGACTTGGGAAAGATTCTTGAAAGATTGTAGTCTTTTAACTAATGCCCCTCATTCAAGCTTTACTCAAAAGACTACAATCTTTCAAGAATCTTCCCCAAACCTTGTCAAACTCTGTCAATGTAAGGTAGGCTTTAGTGACGCGAGCAAGTTGTCAGTTAAGGGGGTGGAGGGAAACGCTGCACTTTTGTTTGTGTCTGTCAGAACAGCAGAATGTCTTTCCACCACCGTTATTTTCTGATTCTATCCAGCACCGGATTTCTGATCCTCCTTCTTCTACAAGGTAAGGTCATCGGAAAACACTACCTCTCTTTTTTAAAGGTTTTAGTTCAGTTTAGTTTAGTTCATTTGTTGTTTTTTGACATGCTTCTACACAACTAAGAGGAGAGAGTACTGTAGCAAAGACTTCCTTTTTTGGGTGAATGTGCTGAGTCCATCAACAATCTAAACACATATGGACAGGTCAGATCAAAAAGGTTTCAGGTTTCAGATTTATGTTCAGTTATTTGCATTATTCTTTCTGATAGCTGAGTTGCTTTTGGCAAAATCGGGCTCATTGTGTCAAAACTCTATACATCAGGTAAGACACAACACTTTGAGGTAAATTACTCACATCTAAACTGTAAACTCGACCAGTCAAACTCGCAATATTTGATGAATCTGAACAGTGGTGCATGGGCATTCAAAAACACGATGTGTTTAAAGAGGACATAGAATGGATGAATTAAGTATTGCACTGTGTTGTGATGTTAAAATACAGTAGTATATATTCAACTTTGATTTACAAAAAAAATAAACTCAATTGCAATTTCACAAGCCCAATTAAAACCGTAGTGGGGAGCACATGTATTTGATACCATGCTAAAGTTGCCTAAAATAGGAATATAAAATCATTATTTGACAATCTTAATGCCTTAATTAAAAACATGAGTAAAAATCAAATCGCTAAGGACACCAATTTTCTTTGTCATTGAAGAATGTGTCGTAAATAAATAAATGTTCTCCTTAAATGCTAGGGGGCATTTTACCTCTATGTTAAATTCCCAGGAACAGGAGGATTTTTTTTCACATGTTTTTATTTTTAAAGGCCAGCTTTTTCATGGATCCAGGATATTATGCATCCTTATAAAGTTCCCTTGGCCTTTGGAATTGAAATAGCCCCACTTCATCACATACCCTTCACCGATTGGCATGGTGTTTTTTTCCAGTTAGCCTATTAGCCTGTTTGATTTGCATTGAGCTCAATGAGCAAATAACTCTGAAATTACTTTAAAATAACTTTGTACTTTCAACAGTAGAAAGCGCTGATCAAGAGCTTTCATTTCAGTTTCACTAAGAATGTCACTTATGTCCCTCTGATTCTCACCCCTCAAAATATTTAGTTTTGAGTTAATTATTGATTTTTTTCTTTTGTTTTTATTTATTTTCCTTCCGTGCTGAATAAAAGAGGGTGAACTCTCATCTTGTATCATATCCAGCATAGTTCTACTTTTCCATCACTGCACGGCTATCCCGATCACAAGAGATACAATTAAAATGTGTATATTTCTTCAAATTAATCATTTCTGAAGGAAAGTGCAGCAACTCTTAGAGATTTGCAGACAGGCACAGAGCCATCAACAAAGTCCTGGAAGCTGATGCTGAAAAGGCTTTACGGTGGCTCTGTTTAAGGAGGGGAGACACAAGGCGCTACCTAGACATAAGTTGGGGCCTGATCGCCCCCCTCTGGGATGCCTGGGTGAGGGTGTCTGATGCAAGACCCAAATCACCCTATGACCCCAGGAGCATCACTGATGATGTGTCCAGGTTGCTCCCCAAAGTTCCAGTGTGACTGTCATCAGTGTATTCTGCATTGAAAGTGAGGCTGCATGTGTTCTCTGTTGTGTTTCAGGTGTGTGTGCAGGGGATGATGTGACTTACATGAGTGCTGTGGTTGGAGGATCAGTGGTGCTGCCATCTGGATATCAGAGGAGCGAGGTTCAAATGGCTGAATGGAATTTTAAAGATATGAAAATTGTGTCTCTGAAACGGGATTATAAAACCCAATTCAGTGGAAGATCAGAAATGAACTCCAGCCATTTAAGTTTAACCGTGCGCAAACTAACAAAAGCAGATACAGGACTATTTACATTTGTTTGCACAAACAACAAAGGTGAACAGTTGACAACAAAGAATATTCAACTAGAAGTTTATGGTAAGCAGATTCTCCCCCTTTCTCCCTGTCAATGTGTGTTTTTTTTGTGTATATGTGAGCAGTATACTGTACTATGAATGAGATGCAAAGACCCATAAACGCACACACATACAGAGAGAGAGAAAGAGAGAGGTGAGAGAGACGCTCAATGGTAATGATAAGTTAGCTTTGGTTAGCTCCCGTGTTGCAAAGTGTGTAGGCAAAGCGTCTATTTCAGACTTATTTGTCACTGTGAGAGTTTAACAGCCCTGATAATTAAAAAAACACATGTAACAGTTGCAAAGTTATTGTAGATGCAGTGATATGTCTGCTATGAAACATTATTAACATCATTGTGCCAAATACACATATACACTCAGTACCCTGAAGTAAATTACTCTGAGAGCTACTGTACTCATTCCATTATTGGTCGTCTTGGGTGCCGGTTACCTAATATTGTTTCCTAAAGGATGACTAATGTGTCTTCAGATTCCATTCTGACGGTAAACATCCAAAAGAATGTGACTCTTCACCCATTGAACAACACCTGCACGGTCAGATTGCTCTGCGATGCCAGCGGTTCACCAGATGTGCAGCTTTCATGGAGTGGGCATTGCACAGGGAATGGTGCCAAACAGCACTTCTCTCTATCACCAGCAGAGGGTAGTGTCACATGTGCATGTAAAGCAAGTGTGGGCAGGAATCATAAGCTGGTGACTGCAGACATCAAGTGTGAGAGCAAGACTTCAAATAAATCTGTGGAGCCTGATGTTATCAACAGGATTTCATCTAACGGTGAGCCTTGTTTTTAATCAGACAGCACTGATATGTGGCTAAAATGATCTGTCATAGTGAAGAGGGTTGCATTGCTTCTAGTTCAATATCAAAATGTCACAGTCCTGAAGTGTCATAATATATACTGATGACAGACAACAATGTAAGCTCTTTCATCAAACATTGCCAAAGTCAATATCAGTATAAAGTATATTGAATTGATCTGTGCTCATCAAGTATGTGGGCTTGTATGTATTTGAGACAGAGTGGTACCTTGTGGTGATTCCTGCAGCTGGCGGAGTTCTTGTCGGCATAATAGTTGGTGTTTGCTCTTACAAGGGACACAATGGTTTGTAAACACAAACACACACACACACACACACACACACACACACACACACACACACACACACACACACACACACACACACACACAAAATAGCTAAACCTTTTTTGCAATTCATCACACTTACTGCTAAACACTATACACAATTTGTTACATTAGACACTTTGTTCAAAAGTGAAATCTCCTGTTATGGGAAAACAATTCTGTTCAAAATACAAGCAGACCTGGCAATTGGTAAAACGCACAGACATACCCGAAAGGAGAAAACTGAACAAGAATCAGTCTGAGGCTTAGCACTACAAATAGACTTCAGATAAGTTATTGTGTACCTGTGCAAGTGTGTACTTTTACATTGAGTAGCTAGGCAATGCTGTAAAAACTGAAGTGTAAACTAGGGATTGTGAATAAGTTCATTCTCCCACTGTTGTGTTGCTGCTGTTTTAGGTAGTAACAGTAGCAGTTGGAATACTGTAGCTTTGAGACAGGGGCCGCTTTTCTTTTCATCCACTGTTTATTGCAATAAAAACAACCCAAATGTAAAACATAATAAAATTACATTGATGACAATTTGTGACCCTAAAAAGTAGAGTGACTTCTTAGCAGGGTTACTAACAACGTGTACCATCATAATGTGTCGATGAGGACAACCGACACTCAAGTCAACAGTAGACTAAAGTATATTCACATGTCTCCTTTCAGTTTTGCGTCTTAACCAATCAGCTCCGTAAGTTTGTTTTTGTTTCTAAAGCACATTTCAATTATGATATGCAGGTCACTGTACTTACGGAATGAAATGTTACCTTAACACACCCTGTCTCCCTCTAGTGCCCAACCACAGCAAACCATCTATCAGAATGTTGGCCAAGCCCAAGGCAAGCCTGGGGAGAGTGAAGGGGACCAATCTCTCTATGTGCCTCTGCAGAAGGGTGAGTAGGCTACGATTCCAGTGTGACTGACATTAACCCTTGGAACGCCATTTTTTGTAGGTTTTTGCATTTCTATGTTTTAATGACCTTATTAGTAGTGTCTACTTTATTTTCACACTACTTTCTATAATGCAAGTCAATGGATGGATTATGGTCTATGGATTGATGGCGCAGTTGCTGATCTAGTTAATACCCATTTCAGACAGACAGGAAATTACATCCATACCAATAGACCTCTGAAGTTCGTCTACAAAAAGAGCCACCATCTTTGCCCAAATAAGGAGATCCGGTATCTTGAGATTTTTTCTATGGGAAAATAACATGGGGATTTTGAATTTTCGCACCTGTTAAACTCTCACGGGGACGAAGAAATTGGAAATGCAGACATTTTGCGGTACAAAGTTTTGTCATCTGCCTTCAAGTGGATAATGTGATCTTCCGTAGGTGAAGATGGCACACTTGCTACCCCAGAGCTAACTTACAATTCAACTTGACATAGGCAGTTAGCTTCAATTAACACACGGAACTCCTTACATGTATGTGGGCAAAGATGGCAGCTTTGGATCCTATTTGTAGGCAAACTTCAGAGGTCTATACCTATGGTCATTTCAGTTTACTTCCTGGTTGGTCAAAAAAGTAATGACAAAACTAAGTTTTGTGATTTTTTTGCCCGCTATAAAACATTTGCACAGTCTGGTTGCGGCAAAAAAATACTTATTTTTAAAATGACAATAACATTGGTTGTAACTTGTAAATCATGGATCTGAAATCCACTGAGCTAAGCATTATCCCTGAACCCTCCACTTTCAATAGAATCTAGTGGAACCTCTGGATGATGAGTATACTGTAAATATGTTAAAGTCAGTGTTAATCATTTCCCAAGGACGTGTCAGGAGTTCTGAGGGTTAATGCCAACAATGAAGAATGTGTATAATCAATTCACTCTATCTCTGTCTGTCTGTCTCTTCGAAGTTAGTGAAGATGTATATGAGAAAATGATTGTCAATGACTGCAATGAGAAAGGTATGTATAAATGTTCAAATATATATTCATGTATTTTACGCTGCCATTCAAGGGCATTTTCAAAAGTATGCTCAAAAACAATATTGAGGCAAATTTAATATGGCACAATGACTACTCCTTAATTCCAGATAGGCTTTGAGAATGCGCCCCCCCCCCCCCCCCCCGTACTTTATATCTTTACATCTCTCTTTTTTCTCCATCATCGTCGTCATCATCATCATCATCATCATCATCACCACCACCATAATTATTCTTATCATCATCATCATCATCATCATCTAAACCACTGTCATCATCACCATTATCATCATCATAACCTCAATTCAGTTTGAATTCACATGCTGGAAAATCACAATAAGGGAGGCACAGTCATGTTATAGGCCTACAGCATTCTTACAGTACTTAAAATTTGCTTGCTTGTGCGATTGCATCCTCATGTCAGTTAGTGATGTTTCCTGAATTATGAAAGCCATGTGATAGGTGTTGAATGTGTCTTTTCATTAGTACAAATATTGCTTAAAGGATCTAAGATCTGCATTTATTTATTACAGTGATGATTTGCATTCGTCCTATCGAAGACGGGCAGTTTAGAGATAATAGTTTTTTCACTATTGAGCAAGCTGAACTAAAGTTTAAATACAGTACCTCATATATTCATCTGTAATACATGAACAATTGTGGAGGAGCAACTCCACTGTCAGCACTATCAAGTCAAGTCAAGTCAAGTCAAGTTTATTTATATAGCGCATTTCATACACAGAGGTCATTCAATGTGCTTTACATAAACAAAAACCAAACAGTAATAGCAGATAAAAGCATAGATGAGCAAAGAGGAATCATAATAATAATAATAGTAATAATGATAAAATAAAAAAAAAATAAAAAGAAAGCAATAAAGAATAAAAATTAACATAAAAGACATAAGGTGGAATAAAAAGAAGACAGGTCTGTTTTCAACAGATAGACTTTGCCAGAGTCTAATTTAGCAAACCAGTGATAGTGATCCTTCTCAAACACCCAGAGCTGTTGCCACTCTTTGGAGATTCGTTGACGTAGGCCCATCTGTGTGCGCACACAATATTTCCTTTCTTACTGGGGAGACCTTAATGTCCAGGGCCGATAGCTCAGCCGTCCCTGACGCTGACTACCACCCAACAAAAACTATCCCCAAACGGGGGCCCTACTCATCTGAATCTCCCTTTGCCCAACCAGGGGCAGAACGTAGTACTTAAAAGGAACAAACCAGTACTACTCACCATGAGTGCAATTCTCCGGCATGTTGAGGGATCACACACATCAGGTTTCAATTTCCAAAACAAAATAAAAACTTATAAGGAAAGCATAACATCATTTAAAAATAAAGATTTATAAAGAAAGCATAAAAGACTCAAGGTGAAATAATTAAGACATTTAGCAGAAAGCATCTGAGAACAATTTTGTCTTAAGTCTAGATTTAAAACTGGCTGCAGTTGGGGCCTTTTTAATGTCATCTGGAAGTTGGTTCCAAAGCTGAGCTGCATAGCAGCTAAAAGCTGCTTCACCATGTTTAGTTCTAACAGCGGGTTTTACTAACAGGTTTTTCTCCTGAGACCTGAGAGGACGAGAAGGTGTGTACTGCTGAAACATGTCTGATAGGTATTTAGGTCCTGCTCCATTTACTGATTTATAAACAAGCAGTAGTGCTTTAAAGTCAATTCTGTGACTTACTGGAAGCCAGTGCAGAGATTTGAGAATTGGAGTAATGTGCTCAGTTCTTTTTGTTTTTGTGAGAACCCTAGCTGCTGCATTTTGAATCACCTGAAGCTGTTTGATAGTCTTTTTAGGAAGGCCTGTGAACAGTCCATTGCAGTAATCAACCCTGCTAGAGATAAATGCATGAATGAGTTTTTCTAAATCATGTTTTGACATTAGCCCTCTCAGTTTGGCAATATTTTTGAGGTGGTAAAAAGCTGATTTAGTTATCATTTTCATGTGGCTGTTGACATTTAGATCACTGTCGATTAATACACCAAGATTTTTAACAGTATCCTTTGCTTTCAATCCTTTTGTGTCAAGGAGAGTGGCAACCTTAAGTCTTTCCTCCTTTTTACCAAATACAATGACTTCAGTTTTTTCTTTGTTCAGCTGAAGAAAATTTTGAGACATCCAAGTGTTGATTTGTTCTATACACTGACACAGAGAATCAAGGGGACCATAGTCGTTAGGAGACAGAGCTAAGTAGATTTGTGTGTCATCTGCATAGCTATGATATGAAATCAAATTATTTTGGATGATTTGTCCAAGTGGGAGCATATAGAGGTTGAATAATAGTGGCCCCAAGATCGACCCCTGGGGAACACCACAGGTCAAGGACGTTGGTGTTGAGGTACAGTTGCCGATGGCAACAAAGAAGCTCCTCTGTTGTAGATATGATTTGAGCCAGTTGGTAACTATGCCTGTAAGTCCAACCCAGTGTTCTAGTCTGTGTAGTAAAATATTGTGGTCAACAGTGTCAAATGCTGCACTAAGGTCCAATAGCACTAGGACTGATGTTTTACCAGAATCTGTGTTGAGACGTATGTCATTGAAAACCTTAATGAGAGCTGTTTCAGTGCTGTGATTTGCCCGAAAACCAGACTGAAAGTAATCAAAATACCCATTTGACGTTAAGAAGGTTGTTAGTTGATTAAAGACTACTTTTTCAATAATTTTGCCAATAAAAGGTAGATTTGATATGGGCCTGTAATTGTTTAGCTTGGAGGCATCTAGGTTATTCTTCTTGAGCAGTGGCTTTACAACAGCTGTTTTCAGGGACTTAGGAAAAGTGCCAGACAGCAGTGATGCATTTACAATGTGAAGGACATCTGCGGCTATAAGGTGAAAAACAGTTTTGAAGAAATTTGTAGGCAGGGTGTCTAAGACACACGTGGAGGAGCTGAGAATCTGTACTGTTTTTTCAAGTGTTTCGTAGTCTATCAAATTGAACTCTGACATCAAGTTAAGTTTCCCTCTATTTGTAGCTGGAAGTTCCAGGTGTTGAATGAGTAATTTAGCAGATATATTGAGTCTGATTTTGTCAATCTTACCTTTAAAAAAAGATGAAAACTCATTGCATTTATTAGTTGAGAGAAGTTCGGGTGCTAATTGTGAGGGAGGATTAGTTAACTTCTCTACAGTGGAAAATAAAACACGAGTGTTATTTGAACTTCTACTGATGATGTTAGAAAAGAATGATTGTCTTGCTTTGCATATTTCGGAGTTATATGTGCGGAGCATCTCTTTATGGATTTCATAGTGGATCTGAAGTTTGCATTTACGCCATTTTCTTTCAGTCTTCCTACACTCTCTTTTTAGGAGTTTAACCGCAGGAATCTGCTTCCATGGTGCTTTCTGTTTCTCCTTAACTTTCTTGAATTTTAATGGAGCAATGTCATCCATAATACTTGCCATTTTTGCATTAAAGTGATCCAGTAAGTCTTCTACGGAGTCTGACAGATTACTTGACACCTGTGAGAGTGCTTGCTCAAAAAGAACACTTGTCTGTTCATTTATGACTCTCCTTTTCACCAACATAGATCTGTTCTGACTGTGTGGAGACATAGACACATCAAAAAACACGCAGAAATGATCGGATAACGCCAGGTCTTTAACAGCTGTAGAAACATTGAGACCCTTTGTGATAACGAGGTCGAGTGTATGGCCTTGAGAGTGTGTTGGCTCCTGTATATGCTGTGTTAGAGAGAAAGTATCGATTAGTGCAATGAATTCCTTGGCATAATTGTTTTCAGGATTATCCACATGCAGGTTTAGATCCCCTGATATGATAAGACAGTCAAACTCTATGCAAATGACTGATAGCAGTTCACCTAGCTCTTCAAGAAAGACTTTAGCTGAATGTCTTGGAGGCCTGTAAATAGTCAGTAGTAAAATCTGAGGAGAAGACTTAATGCTTGCACATAGATATTCAAATGAAGTAAATTCACCAAATGATGACTGATTGCACTGAAAGGATGCCTTGAAAATTGTCGCTATCCCCCCTCCTCTTTTATTTGCTCTGGTAGCACTCAAAAAACTGAAATTTGGGGGAGCTGATTCGATGAGGGTAGCAGCACTGTTTGCTTGGTCTAACCATGTCTCAGTTAAAAGTAAAAAATCAAGTTTGTGTGTGCAAATAAGATCATTAATTAAGAATGATTTGTTTGAAAGAGATCTGATATTTAGGAGCGCTAGTTTTGCTGTAAGGATTGGGGAGCTATGATCCACTGGGGAAATCTGAGGCTGTAGTGGTACGGATAGGAGATTTGACTGGTTTACCCTGTAGTCTCGATGTACTTGTCTTCTATTTCTTGTCAAAACAGGAATAGAGAATGACATAGGCTTACTGGGTCCCGGCATGAGAAAATAAGATATTTATGAGAAAATAAGATATTTCCAGTTATCTTATTCTCAGGTATCTTATTTCAGGTACATATTCTCTGTTCCAAATTCTATACTGGTCTCTAAGAAACTCATGTCAAAATGTTTGGCAACACTGTTAGCTGCATGATCATCTCAGTGTTCTTGCAAAGGCTCATGGGAACACAATAAAATGGTGACACCAAGGCACCCCATGTGTTCATTTGCCTTACTGGTTCAGTACTTATGTCATCGTTTCCCAACCTTATATTAGGGAAGGGACCCCATGTGGGGTTGCCTGAAATCTAAATGGGGTCGGCTGAGATATCTTACAATTTACTAGTTTATTACACACAATTAAATTATACATAACTAAATTAAAAAATATTAAGATGACGAGTCACAGATGCTTCATTGGACAACCCACATTAGATGTTTGATTGAAGGAATTATGCTTGATCAGTGTTCAAAACAAAGTAGCTAAACAACCAGACGTGCAAGGACATTTGGGGAAAATCAAAGTACCGCACACCTGGATGTTACAGCAAAGATGAGTTGCGCTCTCTCTCGTTACACGTGAATGATTGGGGTCACCTGCCAAAAATGGTTGGGAATACCTGACATAGGTGCTTCACATTGATGTAACATGATGTAACAAAATACGTCAGTTCAACGTAATAACATTGTGTTTGAAAGAAGAGTTTGTTTAATTTAATGTTTTGTGGTTTAGTACTGTAAATGTGACAAAACCTTTTTCCCTTTCCCCTAAAATATGCCTACCTTACTTAATTCAGTTTTTAAAAAAGCGGATTACTATGACTTTGAGGATGTGTTTCATTCAGACCTAGACGGTTTCATGTAATTGTAACGTAATATGGCTAGATAAATTGGACAGCCCAAACTTTTTTACAGTGTACTAGGCAGAGAGGAGACATAATCATTTGAGTCTGTGTATTTACAATGTATTGTTGGGCAGCCAGAACTTCCCAAGATAGAGAAACCCCTGGACACCTGCTACTGTAATATTGTCCACACCCCATCAAAGAAAATACTTTCAACATCGCTGCAGGGAGAGTTATAATTTGTCCGGAGTGTTTCACTTCCCTATCCCACGATTCTAAAAGCAAAACTATGAAAATAACATTATAGTTAACCAGTAGACAGTAAATGATTCTTGAAGAAAATGTAGTAAGTATCTTTGTTGGGTTAGGAAACAAAGCGGCAAACTAAAAAGACTAACTGAAGGAAGTCCCTTACTGTGAACAGATATGGGGTATGAAGCCATACAGAGAACATTCTAAAGCAGGCAAATTGCAGCAACAGGATCAATCTTCGAGATTTCGGTGTCAACCACTCGTTTGCATAGGCAATACAGAGAACGGGCTTTAAGTGTAAAATACCGAACTATTCCTTTAATCCAAGCAGACATCGGGTGACAACGGTAAACCCAGCATTCATGCGTTCAGCGTTCATGACCCAATACTTTTTCCAAGCCCAAAAAGTATTGAGTCATTGTTTGACTTTCAAACTTCTGAGGAGAAAATCCCAAGCGTATCCAATGGAAAAAAATAAACACGCAACAGTCATCAATTTACAGAGTAGTCTGAAAAATCAATAATTGAAATTTCAATTGACAATTTTTCGTTCTTGTCATGAACATAAAGGGTCTCAACACTCTATGGGAATAAGGTATCTGACAGAAATAGACATTGTGAATGAGGAACTGAACTCACTGCAACCATGGAGCTGTCCTCCTGAAGCAACAATAATACATTAATGAATGAATGTAGTAGCTGTATGGTTATTACTATTAATTAGATTTTCTAAAAATGGTTATTCCTAGATTTTATACAAAAGCAGCCACTGCCTTCATTGGGTAAAGGCATTTATATAAGGGATATAAAAAAAAGATCCACTGAAACGAAATAGCACTGAGGTAAACCAGTGTGAGCAGAGGTGTCACAAGAGTTGAAACAACGGCCTTAAAAATAGAGGTAATGGTAAATGGCAACAGTATTTCCTTTCAGTGTATGCCTTAACCTACCCTAAATAAAGGAAATAATGAAGGTAATTGCTTAATGAAGGTAATTGCTGCATTTGTTATCATGATCTACTCTTAAAATTGATCCAGAGGTGCATTCTGGTATTTCAAGGTTATGTCTACAGTTTTGGTTTTAGAATGGGAGTGCACAGGCCTCCCCTGTACAAGGCTTGTCTTGCTAATAAAAATGTGCGGCTGTCAACAACATCATTATCCCTCATCTTTCTGCACTTCTCTGTAGGCACATATGTGTGTATGTGTAATATATTCTGGTATCCTAAGTACAAAAGGAATTTTCCAACAGGCTTTAATTGTTAGGTTCAGTTACTGAAATGCTAAGGTCATGCTCACATGTTTCTGAAAAACCATATTGCCTACGTAGCCTGTGACGGAATATGAAGGTTTGGTCTACTATAACAACCACTAGTGTTCTAAAAATCATAGAAATCTCTGAAATATTTTTGAAGTATCAGCAAGCCATAACATTCGCACAACACATTTACTTCTGTATGTTTTTATCACAAACGCCCTTTGAAGTTTCCCACAGTATGTGTGGCAAACTTCACACGTCACCTCACATCACGACTGTTAAAGACAGAAAATGACACATGGGATTGGGCGAGAGTACTGAGTGGAAAGAGAGTGAAGACAAGTTCAGTTCCTCTTAAAGATTAGGAAACCGCACATGAAGATAACTCTCTGACAGATCAAGGCCATTACCATCATGAGGCTCATTCTAGCAGCATGTGAGTTTTTTCTCTATGTTTGCGTAAAGTATATTATCAGCGGTTTGTGTGAGCTGTGTGTGTGTGTGTGTGTGTGTGCATGAATGTGTGTGTTTGTCTCTGTGTGTAGAGAGAGCCAGACTAAGACTTAGAGAGAGAAGGAGTGTGTTTTTTGTGTGTGTTACACATGTAGCGGGAACTGTGTGCTTTAATTAAAATGTTTGAGAGATCAGAGATACAAAGGAGGGTTGGAGGAGTCAATAATAGTAAAATCTTGTTGTCAAACATAAAGCACGCACACACACACACACACACACACACACACACAGACACACATACTTACGTACTTAAACACAGAAAGAAACATTTTAGAGGACAAAAAATGTGTGAAACAGAGTGCAGTAACAGTGAGGAAAAAGGAAGATAAAGTATCTTATCTTAACACTTTGTGTGGAAATGAAGCGCATCAAAGTAGACAGAGGGTGAGAATAAGAAAGTGGACTTGCTGCAGCCATGGAAGTTGTCACTCTTTAAAGGAACACTTCAATGCGTGCACTCACTGGCTCTGGCGCGCGGCACTACTTTGATAGCACTTAGCTAGCCCAGTTCATTCATTAGGATCCAAACAGAGATGAATTTAGAAACGACCAAACATCTCCATGTTTTCCCTCTTAAAATACAGTAACGCGAGTAGTCAACAACCAAGTATGGTGAGACAAAATGAAATGTGGTGCATTTCTAAGCGGTTAAGAGGGATAACTATGTTGTGTGGCAGAAAAAAACACTTGGGAGCACTTGATATTACTCTGTGCAGTAATATCATCACTCTTGCACTTTCAGTTTCACTTTGAAGTGCCGAGTCTAAGTGCTCCCAAGTGTTGTTCCGCCACACAATATCGTTATCCCTCACACACACACACACACACACACACACACACACACACACACACACACACACACACACACACACACTTTGTGAGGAAGTAAAGAGCATCAAAGTAGACAGAGTGTGAGAACATGGAAGTGGACTTGCTGCAACCATGGGAGTTGTCGCTCTTTGAAGCAAAAATATACTGTATAGGTACAGAATATGCACTGTCGCCGCGTTGAACCCATCTGTTTTCAATCAAGTGAGACATAAAGCCAGGTTTATCAGCAAGAAGACAAGACGTGAACGAGAATGAGACAGAACGCAGATTAAACATGACAATGATGATAATGTAATGCCATCTAATGTCTGTTTTGGTTTCAGTGTTGGGCTCCCTGTGTTGTTCTTGGTACACAGCAGGTAAAATAACATTTTGATAATCTCACATCAGGCCGTTTGTGTTCCTATGTTGCTCATGGATATGCCTCTTCTTCAGAAAGTCTCAAGGCTGTAGTGGTTATGGAGCCAAACTTGTGGCCAGTTTTCTATGGAGAGCATATCAGCCTTCGATGTGACATACGGGGAGAACCAAACTATGGTCAGTGGTGGTACCGGTGGTACAAAGATGGTTCTCTACTGGAAGACACCGGGAAGAGCGTAATTTCAATCTACCAGAGGGACTACACATTCTACGGCAGTCTTTATAAATGTACAGCATCGCTGAGTCCTTGGTTTGGGCTTGAAAGTGAATCATACAAAATGCTTCCAATGGGTGAGTAATATTTTTTCATCAGCCATGAAGCATGTCAAACCTAATTGGCTGAACTAATCAATTCTTTCTTTACCTTATTGTATGTCACAGATCCTTTTCTGTAATTAGTAAACAAATAGAAACAATGTTATTTGGCTTATAAAAATGTGATTAATGCTAATTACTGTATGTCCAGAAATACCTCATGCTACAATCACCATCCAGAGTCCTCAACGGCCCTCCTTCTACCGTGGAGACAAAGTCACTCTGAGGTGTGACATCACGAGTGAAGGCTGGGTGTATCACTGGGAGAGGAATAATACCAGCATCTATAATCACATCAACACAACCATCACCATCTTACTTCCTGAGGAGAGTGGTCACTATACATGTTTTGGTATGAGAAGGCAACTTCGAAGTTACAACAGTCCTAACATGACTATTTCCACGAGTGGTAAGCTTCATATGAAATATCTAATTTTCTTTTCCTCTATACTGCAAGGCTGTTAAGCTCAAATGCTTAAGCTAAGACTAAGAGAAAAGAAAGGAAAAAGGGGCATATTTCTATGTCCATTCTGGAGTCGCTCTGAGGTGTGTGATGAAGTTACACAGTAACTGGACATAATGTAAGTGGTACAATGACACCGAAAACAGTCTTATGGTTGAGGGGAACAACTCCACCATCACCAGAGCTACTGACTCTGATGAGAGGATACTGGTGTCAGGGGGTGAGAAGAGAGAGAGCCACATCATCATAGCTCAGTAACTTGTTTATATTAGAAGGGTGAGTTTTTTTTTAAAAGCAACACTAAAGAGTTTTTCATACCTTAAAATAATGTTTCCAAAATCCTTTCAGCGGTTCATCAACTCGTAACAGGGTGAACGGCACTTCTGCTTTCACTTCATGGCCCTCCATCGGCTATAATTGCACTATGTAACTTTACCAGATCGGGTAGTGTTTCTGTAGTCCGATGAAATATAAGAAACTACAAATTTGACTTGCTTCGATGTCGCAATACATCATACTTTCATAAAATCATGCAATATACTCTACCTTGTCTGTGGACATCGCTATTTGCTGGACCAAATAGTGTGCGAGCGACAGAGGAAAAGTGCTTTAGTGTTGCTTTAAAGGTAGAAATACTGTATATTTATTCACGCATTATGTGAACACATGTGCTGTTTGCCCAAAACTAACTGCACTTCAGACATTATTGTATCAGTGTATCCACTTCCTCTTCTGCTATGACATACTGCAGTGGTGGTAGATCAGTAATTGAATCACTTTCTAGGAACAATCATAATGTCAAAGGTCTCAAAACTAATTGTGTGACTTACGTTCTGTGCAAGAGGAGTAGACCACGAAGCAAGAAGTGGGTTGGTGAGTTATGTTGCAGCGTCAGGAGGGTTACATCATTAACAGTCAGGAGGGTTACGTCATTAACAGCTATCATAGCACAAATGACCTCAAACTACCTCATTCAGGGCCTGTGGTGTAAACCCAGCCCAATCCGTCGGTGATTGGATTTCGCCCTGCAGCTCAAGCTGGAAACTTGCACATTTATCTCTCCTGCTTCCTTTCCACATTTGCTGGAACCAATCACAAACTGGCTTATCCACCAGGCACACCCTAATCATTGGTTTGATTGGTTGAAACATTATCCAAGCGTACAGAGTCATTTGAACTATGCCCATTGATAACGTCTCTTGTGCAGTAGGAATACAGCGCAGACTCCCCAGACTAAAAGATTGAGCTTAGTCTGGGTATAGCCAGGATACCAGCACACACAAAGAAAGCCTCAGTATGTGTAACTTGCTTATTAGGATACACCTACGGTCTTGACTGATTCATTTTCAGGTTCTGGGTCCAGTTCATTTATAATGGCATTTATAATGGCAGTGGCTGGGGGAGTGGTCCTGACAATCATGGTTGTAAAAGTTGTACCACGTTGCTGCAGAAAGCAGAGAGGTAAAGTATAGACCTTTTAAATATGAGTGTATCTCAATTTACTTTTGTCATTAAGAGGATTTGATTCTTGATTTATTGCCTGCAGGTCCTGTGTCCAACTCCTCCAGTTCTGGGTTGTAAGTAACCCCCCATACATTTAATGGTTTATGCTGTGGTTATGAAATCAATAATTTGAACAATATGGCCTATTTTGCTGATACTGTATTTTATTTGAGAGATACAATTAAGACCCAGCCCAAAACAGGTGTTATCATGACTGAGCTAAATGTGCTGCTGACAGAGCTAAATGTGATTAGGACATTTATTTGCTAAGCTTTGTTGTTCCGACAAATATATTGTTGACTTGGACTTGAAGAGAAAGAGAACATCAGAAGTATTTAATTTACAGCTCAGTGCCGTGGCTCACTAGCCTGGGTTTTCCCATACTGCCTTGCGCGGTGATTTCAATCCCGCTGCTAAGCCAGTCTGGAAACTAACGCCCAAATGTTCGCCTGATGTTGGCGAACCAATCACAGAACATCCGAGAAGTTTCGTTGCCTTCCGTTGCGTCTACATTCGACGCCAAAGGATTTACACTGATGTCAATGGCAGCCCTTAGCGTTGCATACGAACGAGTTGGGTGAGCTATGCGCATTTGATAGACATCCGTGGCGCCCAATGAACGGATCTGGGCATTTTTTCAAATACGAGAAAATGAGCGTCTGGTTGCCAGACCACGGGTATTTCTCAAAGTCAAGAGCTCGTCCTTGATAGAATGCTTTCTTTCAAGTCGAGTGCTAGAGAGACAAGGCTACACACCTTCCCAGTACCCCCTCCAGCCGTCAAGATCACATGCAATGGAACAGCCTAGCGAGTGTGGAAGTGCACGTCAATTGTGCACGGTTCCGGCTGCGCGCTTAATTAAAACCGTGGAAATTGTGCTGCTTTTACAGGAGTTCCAACTGCAGCTGCACTTTGCTCTAAATAAACTTTTTGGAGTAGCCTACAGTATTTCCACATTCGACTTGGTCTTCACATATCACAATCCGTAGTTTATAATTATGTCAGTGTCAATGGAAAGTTATACCGGTAATTGGCAACAGCAACGGTAATGTTAAACTTCTACAAAGTTCGTATTGGGCGAAATTCTGAGATAAATTAATAACAAGTCTATCACAACTTGTTCATGCACATTGACATATGCATTTATGATGAATATGCACAATAACTTGATAAATGCTTGAGCAAATATACGATGGCATTAACAAAACACTTGATAAATCATATTTAGCCTACATTAACACGCACTGCTTCTTTGCATCTACTTTCCATCTCCCTCTCTCTCTTTTTTTTTTTAAACCGCACCGTCAGAAAATTTCTAATTGTTCATACGCAAAGGATTGTGGGTTATTTCTTCACTCCGAGGATCCATCGATGCATCCTCCAAAATTCTCCGAAATTCTCAGAACGAAGGACTCAGTACTTGCTAGAATTTGAAAGCATCCTTGACTTTGGAACAGTGCTTGACGAGATTTGATGACGTAACGTCCTTGAAAAAGTGGCTTGGAAGGAGCAATCCTTGACTTTGAGAAGCACCCTATGTCTCATTTGAGAAGTGGTAGGCGTTAGCCAGGCTAGTGGCTCACCACTTTTTACTGTGATGTGCATGTTGATGTGCCATTTAGATCTCTATCGCCCTCTACTGGCCTGGCTGAGAGACATGCTGATGAGCACCAGCACCAGTCTGATGGAGGTGAGCAAGACCTTCCACTCGTGCATGTTCAACCTGCAGCTCTATCACTATCTCAACTGACACATAGGCTATTTGTTATCATTAAAATCCTATGAAATGAAATGTATTGAAAACCTCATGATATGAGTGACTTTAATGACCAATTATAATGCTCTGTCCTGTAGGAGGGCTTCCTGTTTACGAAACAATTCCACTCACAGACCAGAGCAGACCAGGTGAGGTCTCATGAGACAACCAGATTAATTTATCATTTATAACAGCGCCAGTACTCACTGATATTTATTTGTTGACAGTGCTGGATACAGTGTATGACAAACTGTCACTCAGCAAAATGGGTATGTATCTATCACTCAAGATGGACACAGTAATGACTGATACCATTTGGTATACTAATTCTAAATTGACCACTTTAATCACATTTTAATATACGAGAGATGTATGCTCTTAATTTAGAAACTTGTGTGTATACTGTATGACGATAACGTAACATATTCACCATACAACGATTGCACTTCTGTATCTCTGTGCTTTGTGTCTAGGAAACCTTTCGTCACCATATAATCCATATCAGCTTGTGGAGTGAAGCAGCATCAGCATGGGATTGAAGTCACAACCTGTAGTTTACAACTACAACAGTTTTCCTTTTGGAACCCCCGTTACCTACACACTATCTAGACTTCCACCACCCATAACAAAACATGTAGTGGTGCCTGTGGTGAAAGTGATTTGTGTGCACACATCGGGCCTCTCTTTCATTCGTCTTTTTATCTATCCTCCCTTCCTTCCTCGGTCCTCATTCCCGCTGATCTAGATAAAGAATAATGGGATGGCAACAATGGGATAGTCTATCCAGTGTTCTTCATATATCAGTGGGAACGAGCCTGGAGGATCGAGGACAGAGGTTGAGAAAGGGCCATCTTGTGTTTAAAACTGTTCTGTTGATACCGTGTCTTCACCAGTAGAGTGTGAAAGTGAATTCACAGTGACTTCCTGTTCCTCCACCCCACTTGCACAACAGCAACATCATGTGCAGTCTAATGCTGACTCATTTCTTCGTTTAGTGAGAATTGCAGTACCCCCCTCTGAAGGGACAGTGAGATGTTTGGACAAGGAGGAAAACCTTTGGGGGAACTAATGATGGTGCAAGCCCCTGTATGATATTATTACTAATATTAAACCCTGTTCTGTTATGCTAATGTAGCCTGAAAAAGCCCGCACAATGATATCAATGTAAATACATTTTGTTTCAACTTTTCATATATGCTTACATTTGTAAATGGATCCACTGTAGTCACTTTTTTTTTTTTTTTTTAATACACCATTTTTAAACATACATGTTTCTGAATCCCAGTATAAAGGGCTGTTCACACCAAGAACGATAACGATAATGATAACGATAACTATAAACAAATATCGCTCTCGTTAATATGAATGGCAACGTTCACACATAAACTATAACGATAACGACATGAAGAACGATATCGTTGTTGATCACTTTCAGAGCGATTTTGAGAACGAGAAAAAGTTAACAGCCAATCAGAACCCATAATATTCTAGCCATCACATTCATTAACATGAGGAGAGACTTTTCTTATCGTTGGCCAGTGTAGACGCTTTTATCGTTATCGTTATAGTTATCGTTATCGTTATCGTTCTTGGTGTGAACGGCCCTTAAAGGGATAATCCGGAGTGAAATGCACTTTAGATCAATTTTTCGGACTATTGGGAGTACATACGTTGAGTTGACACCAAAATCATGTCATTCGGATGTATTTTGAGAAAGTTCCAGTTCCAGTCCTCGAACATTCTCAAAATACATCCGAATGACATGATTTTGGTGTCAACTCAACGTATGTACTCCCAATAGTCAGAAAAATTTATCTAAAGTGCATTTCACTCCGGATTATCCCTTTAACACCTCTGACAAACTCCCACATGAGTGTGCATGTCTCACAAGATGAAATAACCAATCAATATAAATGTCACAATGCACCTCACCTCACTTTTTAAAACAGAAAAACAGCAGGACCTCCAGGGTTAATGTTAACTGGGGTTATAAATAGACAAAACTGAAACAGGTCGAGGTTGACCTCAGAGTGAGCAGAAGCCTGCCTGGGCCTGCCTGACTCTGCAGCACATATAACAAGTACCAGAGACAGGGCACATCACACATCACATTTACATACAACACAAGGCAAACACAGACATCAGTGATATTAAAAAAAAAAGTCAGTGTTTGCAAGTGTATGTATGTATTGAGGAGTATCAGATTATAGTTGTTTTAATTGTGTGATGGATTGTAATTCTCTGATGCATTGAGGAATGCCATTGCAGACTGAGGCATGTTACATGTTGGTGAAAGACAGATGAGTGTTAGAGTTGTGTTGGAGTTGAAAATACAAATTTGAAAGGACAGAGCATGCGATTGAGTGAGCGCAGTGCAGTGGTGTGCTCATTTGGGAAGATTGCTGTGGATCGGTATCCGCCGTTCATTCCGACATACCAGCACTCCGACATTGACGTCCAATTGTCGTAGTGGAGGCATGTCTCCTTATGGGAAAAAGTCCCACCACTCCGACATTTTTTTTTTTCATGGTCGCAGTGGCGGTATTTCACTTTTTTTTCAAACAACGTGCCATTCCGACATGAGGTAATTAATAGGCTCTTAATGTTACAGTTATTATTTTGCTGTCACTTCGTCTTTTTTATGGCCTAGAAGGTTGTATTTGGTATCTGTGGATAGCTCTAGCTCTCCTCTTTTATCTGACATGCAAGTCATATATTTTTGACCAGGCGTTTCACGAGTAAATCAAACGAAAGTAGCGAGCCGAAGCTATATGACATTCTTATTTGTTTGTCACTTCGTCTGTTTTTATAACACAAAAGGATCGATGTGTTTGGTATCAACGGAAAGCTCTGTTTCTCCTCTTTCATTTGATATGCTTGTCATGTCTGTGCGATGCCTGGTCCCGGAGTAATCCAAGCGAGAGCAGTGGCTGTGTGCGTGAACGCAGAGCAATATAGACTGTAAATATGATATACTTTGATTTAAATTCATGATTTTATTTTATACTTTATACTTGATCGTACAGACACGTGTCTAGTCTCGTTGGAAAGCCCCGGTTCTGCTCTTTCATGCAATATAGGTCTCATTTCGCTGTGACTAATAATCACGGAGCAATGTAACAGAGAAGAATGGGTGTGTTTTTTGACGCACTTTGCATCCGTCGGGCTCATAGGGTCCGTTAAATTGACTTGGAAAAAAATAGGATTTGTAAACTGTCGGAATGGGGGTACTAAAATGTGTCGGATTGGCAGCATGTCTAAATAGCAGCATGTTGAAATAGAGGCATGTCTAAATGGAAGCATGTCGTAGTGGTGGCATGTCTGAGTGGCAGCATGTAACCCTGTGGATCTTCAAAGCTCAGTTCACTTAACTGTGCGATAGGTTCAGTAACTTCCTTTGTGGTGAGAGACCATATTGGTAGACAGTATGAGATGGTTGAACACAATCGCTTGGAGACAGTAGAGGATAGGTATGGTCTGATCTTGTTGTACACATATCGTTTCTTATTTACCTTTTTAGTAAGCTTGGAAGCATGTTCACTGTATATGTTAGGTGTGAGGCAAGTATAGCACTCCAAGATGTATTGATGATTTAGTGATGACAAGAGTTTGATTTGAAAATGTTACAGGACTGGTGATGGGTAGATGCTTTCTGGGTGAGTGGAAATACGTCCATTATTTTTTTTGTTGTTTTTAACATTAATGGTTTGTCATTCAACCACTTTTGTAAAAGTTGAAGATCAGCTGACAGTTTGGAGTTTATGGAATCAGAGTTAGAGTCAGATAGAAGGAGCCAGTGTCATCTGCATACATTAGGCATTAGGAGTATATACACTAGAGGTGGGCATAGATTAATTATCTTAATCTAGATTAATCTCACTGTAATCTTGAAATTAATCTAGATTAATCTAGATTAATTTTAGGTGCAACAGCACAAAATTTAGGTGCACCCACATTTTTCATTGCATCGCCTTTAAAGGTATACTATGCAGGATTGGCGATTTCATCGCCGGTTTCGCTTTTCATTTTCGCTCGTTTTATGCTTGCATATTTCCCTGCAGAGCTTCCCCTACGGTTACATGTCGGCAGTCCGACATCCTGCCAGTCCGACATCCCTTTCGTCCGACATGCCGCTATTCAGACATGGTGTTATTCCGACATGCTGCCAATCCGACACATTTTAGTACCCCCATTCCGACAGTTTACAAATCCTATTTTTTTCCACGTCAATTTAACGGACCCTATGAGCCCGACGACGGACGCAAAGTGCGTCAAAAAACACACCCATTCTTCTCTGTTACATTGCTCCACGATTATTAGTCACAGCGAGATGAGACCTATATTGCATGAAAGAGCTCAGAACCGGGGCTTTCCAACGAGACTGGACATGTCTGTACGATCAAGTATGAAAATAAAAATAAAATCATGATTTTAAATGAAAGTATCATATTTACAGTCTATATTGCTCTGTGTTCACCCATGCAGCCACTGCTCTCGCTTGAATTACTCCGGGACCAGGCATCGCACAGACATAACACGCATATCAAATGAAAGAGGAGAAACAGAGCTTTCCATTGATACCAAACACATTGATCCTTTTGTGTTATAGAAACAGACGAAGTGACAAACAAATAAGAATCATATAGCTTCGGCTACCGCTACTTTCGTTTGATTTAGGCTACTCGTGAAACCGTGGTTAAAAAGATACGGCTTGCATGTCAGATAAAAGATGAGAGCTAGAGCTATCCACAGATACCAAATACAACCTTCTAGGTCATAAAACAGACGAAGTGACAGCAAAATAATAACTTAATTTAGCCCCACTTAGTCCGCGAATAATGAGAAGAAAACTTGCCATGTCTATAGAACTGTTTTCACTTCCCCGAGTCGTGCACGCAACAGACACATAACCATATCAAGAAGTCTTCACAATGACATTTTAAATGTGAATCTTTATTATTTTACACAATTGGATATAGTTATGACATTAATAGCCTATTAATGACCTCATGTCGGAATGGCACGTTGTTTGAAAAAAAAGTTAAATACCGCCACTGCGACCATGAAAAAAAAAAATGTCGGACTGGTGGGACTTTTTCCCATAAAGAGACATGCCTCCACTACGACAATTGGACGTCAATGTCGGAGTGCTGGTATGTCGGAATGAACGGCGGTAGCCTCCCCTACAGCTTTAGCGTGTATATTTGACAAAACTCCTCAATCGGTCAGTCTGCCGTGCCTTTTCATGAGACTTTACATGACACTTCCTGGAGAAGAGCATGGGTGTGTGCCCGGTGTTTCCTGAAGTTGCAAGTGTGGTTCTACTGCTACAGACCACTAGAGCGGCCAAAAAAAACACCGTTCTACCGGTAATGACTCATTTAATCATATATAACAGTATGGAACGAATTGATTAACTGAAAAACGTTGCATAGTATACCTTTAACACTAGAAGGTCAGCTTTTTATCGCGGCCCTTTCATATAATGATTTTTTTAACAACAAAAAGCCTAGAAAAAGCTTGAAACACAATAAAAGAATATATTCTTTACAAAATTATTTATATAGGCCTATTCTACATACTGAAATTTCTGATATTCATGACAGCACACTTTATGCAGATTGTAGCCTACTACTATTCATATTACAACTCCGCCTCTTTAATTCAGCTGTCTGCTTGAAGCCTCAGAATGTAAACAACGTAGCATTGGCTAGTTTATCATAGTTTACTGGTGGACTGTTCAGTTTCCCCACGTGTGTTTACTGTAAATTTCAATGTGGGCTAATACTTTTTCTCCTTTCGAGTTTTGGAGTTGGAAAACATTGGTATTGAGATTTTCAGTCAACTCGTGCAAGAGTGACTTGAATGTAGTTTTAATCAACTTTCTGCAGCAATGATGCTAACTGGAATTACTATTAATTTAGCCGTCTTCTATATGCATCATTGCTTTCATGATGTGAACGTTTTATTTGGATTAAATGTGCATGTCGAGGGGCGGGTGTCCATTGAGCGTGCACGGGAGAGAGAGGGAGAGGGAGAGCAACAAAAAGCAGGCCAAGGTGAGGGGGGTTACTTCTATACTGTTTGGTGAAGTTGCATGCATAGTCTACAATGACAGTTTATGAAGGAAAGCAGCCGAGCAGCGTCAGGTGCACCAGTGCGACCTAGACTTTTTTCAGGCGCACTTATTTGCTTATAGTTATTATAGATTAACGCCAATATTTTTTTTATTGGCCGATAAGAGTTGCAATTTAACGCAGCACGTTAACGCCGATAACGGCCCACCACTAATTTACACACAGCTGGGAGATCATGAGTATATAAAAGAAAAAGGAAAGGCCCCAGAATGTTTCCCTGTGGGACACCCATCCCACATCCCAAGGGCTGAGATATTGCAGTTAAAGTCAAATACATGGGTACATACATATAGACATGAACATAGTGTGTGTGTGTGTGTGTGTGTGTGTCTGTGTGTGTCTGTGTGTGTGTGTGGCATTTGTTGTGTTTTATTGAGAAAGACAGATGATCTGATAATGTAGAGCAGTGGTTCCCAACCTGAGGTCCACAAACCCCATTAGGGCTTGCCAGAGATTGCAGGGGGTCTGCACAATGTTGCCTGGGCTGAGGTTGTGAGGTTGCCAAAATTATACTTGCACACATTGCATGTATAAAATCCCACTAACACACCCAATTGGATAATCAAAACTCTGTATAATCCAAATTAAAGAGACCCTATGCAACTTTCTGCAGGAGACGATCGCTCTTTGTTTACATCTGGAAGTCTGAGACGAAGAACCACGCTTGCAATTTATATATTTAAATATAGCCTATACATGTATAAATATACACACTAAAGCTGTCGGGGAAACTCTGCAGAGAAAATGCAAGCATAAAACGAGCGAAAACGAACAACGAAACCGAAACCAGAGATGAAATCGCCAATCCTGCATAGTTCCACTTTAAAACATATATCTGTTCCACATTTAAATGCATGACCTCTGACCTGATGGAAGCACCCTTCAGGTCAAGCTAGGCTAGGCATGGGTAATTCCCGATCCCGATCCCGATCCTTGAATAAAACAATGTCTTGTGTGTGGATGCGGGTAGGAGTTCGGGTAGGGGGCCCTGGCTTGTCTTAGACACAGGCAAGGGGGCCTTCAAGGAAACAAGGTTGGGAAACACTGATGTAGAGTACATTTAACTTGACTGTGCAAATATCTAAAAAAGGGAAAAGGGTTCTTGCTGATAAAGTTACTCTGTAGTTATTCTGCATTGTAAACTTTTGGAGGTATTTTAAAAAAAAAAAATTTTTAAAAAAGTATTTGCTAGTCATAAAAAGGATGAATCAATAAGTTGCAACTTTGAGAAACACCGAACGGAACTTGTCAAACTTGTCACACCTACTGTACCAGTTTGATGTTTACCACAGCGCACACCTCATATCACACATTTGCTGAGAACAGAGATGAGTTTTGGGATAGACAGAACTAAAGAGAAGCAACAACTCTCAGATGCACCCCAGATAAGTTTAGTTCCTCTAATGATTTGAACTAGAAAACAGCATATTACAAAAGAACACTTGGATACATCATGCATTACATCATGGAGTGGACACTAGCACTCAGTGAGTATTTCCTCTAAGTTCGAGAGAATGCGTGTCACAAAAGATGTTTGAAATGTTTAGTCTAAAAACAGTCACTCAAGAACTGTGTGTGTGTGTGCATGTGTGCGTGTGTGTGTGTGTGTGTGTGGGATGGGGGGGGGGGGGGGCATTTTTTGTATTTTATTGAGGAAGATAGACGATCTGATGATGTAGCCTACAATAAGCAAACTTGACTATGCAAAAAAGGGGTTCTTTAAACACCATTAAGACGAACACTGCATTGTAAACTTTTGGATGCATTTTAAAAATAAAAAGTATTTGCTAGTCATAGTCATAAAAAAAGATAAATCAATTCTTTGCTACTTTGATAAAACACTGGAAGAAACTTGTCAACCTCAAACTTGCCTCTCTGAGGCAAGCGCACACCTCACGTCACACATTTGCTGAGAACAGAGATGAGTTTTGGGATAGACAGAGCTGAAGACAACTCTCAGATGCAGCCAGATACGTTTACTTCCTCTCATGATTTTAACTAGAAAACAGCATATTAGAAAAGAACACTTGGATAGATCATGGGCATTACATCATGGAGTTGACGTTAGCACTCGGTGAGTATTTCCTCTAAGTCCGTGTTTATGTGTGTTTCTGAATGAGGGAGTTTCAGGTTGCCTACTTGACTGAATGTTTCAGGGAGAGAAATAGATCCTCAGTCGGCAAACATCTTTGCAAGGTGCCCTCAACTGATAACATGCTGTATTTGGAGTCATGTTTGTGTGGCAATATAAAAAATACACTTTTTTAGAAGTCTTGTGTGAGTTTAATGCACACACACTCACACACTCACACACACACACACACACACACACACACACACACACACGCACACACACACACACACACACACACACACAAATAGTGTAATAAAATAACTGAAAATGGTTAGTGTGAGAACAAGGAACTGAAATTCCGGTGACCGTGTGAGTCCTCATGCTAAAGTATAACAACATATTTGAACAAATGAGAAATCATCCTTCAAATATGAAAACATCATAAAACAGAAAGTGAGACTGATACACAGATCAGCATGTCAGTGTCTTAAGTAGAGATTATCTGATGATGATGTCGTTGATGAGTACATAATTTATAGATAAACCAATGAATGAACATTTCAAACATTGACATTCTTTTGTTTTGTTTCAGTATTGGGCTCCCTGTGTTGTTATTGTATCACAGCAGGTAAAAAATCCTCTTTTGTGTTAGTCTTTTTCCACTACAGTACAAAATATGCTAAAAAAAAAATCATTTTTGTTTCCTTCATTGATTCACTCACATGTCCCCCTCTGTCTGACATCTTGCCGGAATCATTAATGTTGAGTATGCTTAACCTGGGCTGTATAGACACACCTTGGGCTGTGATCATCGTAGAGTCTCCTCAGCAGCCCTTCTACAGTGGAGACAGAGTCACTCTGAAGTGTGAAATCTCACAGGATGAGGGCTGGGACTGGGAGTATCACTGGGTGAGGAATGGTAGCAGTCTTCAGGTTTCTACGAACAGAACCATCACCGTCACACTCCCTGATGAGAGTGGTCTCTACCGTTGCTTTGGAAGAAGGGAGGATTTACAAAGCAATGACAGTCCTAACATTACTATCGTTTTCAAAGGTATGTTTTCCCTGAAAGATCCATGTGTTGCTCAAAAGGTCTTTTTTAAAGGTGCTACATGTAGGTTTTTTTTAATTGTGTAAAACATCCACACATGACCTAGCAATGGCAAGAGATTGTGATGAAACATAATGTCAAAAAGCCCTGTGATCTGTGTTGTCCAGATGGCCAATGAAGTTAGCATCAAATCAGCTGGCAACACCCTGGCTCTTTTTAAACCATGTTGTAAAACCATCTTGTGGCAGTGAACTAAAATCTAATGTACTTTGATTTGGACAAACGTGTCTGCTAAGCACTTTAAGTATAAACATAAAGAAATGCAGCATCATACAAATTCACTGTATACACCTTTAACAATGCAAGCCAATGGAAGAGTGCTGTTAGCCAGGTCCTACCATACTCTCGTACATTCATAATGTACTGTGTAGAGAGTCTGGCCACTTTCCATTGCCAAGCGTTAACTTCCTTGATTGCGGATACTCTGTTGATGTTTTAAACTATTGGATCTGCCCAGAGCCACTCAAATCTGCCATAACCAATCGCAAACATTTGGTAATGACGTGACATGCTCACGCACGACCTCAACGTCATCGTTCTCAGCTACTCCTTCTGTTCGCTGATTGAACCTGAACATTTTTGTCTTGAGAAAAATATGTGAATATACTGCAGACCCAGACTACGTAGTGACGAGAAATGAAAACTGAGCGGAAGTACGTACGTAGGAAGGCAGAGCCAGGCTAGAGTGCTGTATGGGTGTGTTCAAGACTTCTCAAAATCTGCAAATTACATACAGTTATTTTCCATGTCAAATCCATTATCCTGTATCCACTGCTGCTTACTGTACTGTACATGTTAAAGTGAAACAACAACCTAAATCTCGTCCTCCTCCTCATCTCATATTTGTTTCCACAGCCCTCCCTGCTATCCTAACATTAGACCCCCAGAGTCCTGTGTTCCCTGGAGAGAACATCACTCTGAAGTGTGAAATAGGGTCCTGTGGTGGTTGGACATTTAAGTGGCATGAAGGGTCAGACTCTGGGCCGGTATATGAGTCAATCCAAAACACTTTCACTGTAAGAGCTGCGTCTAATGAGACCAAGTACTGGTGTCAGGGCGAGAGGACAGACAGACCCACAGCATCAGAAAGAAGTAATGAAGTCAATATCCAGGTGATGGGTGAGTGTGTTCATCATGTGAAAGATTCACTAATCTACCAATCAGTTCCAGATACACATGTCAAGGTGATGAAATCAGTTTCCTTCCTTCCTTCCTTCCCTCCATGGTGTGTGTTCTCAGCCCCGCCCAGAGCTGAGGTGACTGTAGAGCCACAACGACTCAACCCTTAAGGTGCTGTGTCCACCAAACGCGTTTTTTGCGCCGACGGCGACAATTTTCAATGTAAAGTCTATGTAGCTCAGCGCTCACAGCACTGAGCGCCCTCGGCGGAAAAAACCGGTCGGCGCCGACCTTTTTTGTCGCAGCGCTCAGAGCGCTCAAAGTTGAAATCTGTTCAACTTTTAGAACAGCGCCGGGCTCGTCAATGGCACTTCTCGTTATAAACCGTCTCTGGTTTTGGTAACTTAGCAACAATAAACACTTATCGAAGCGCCGAGAGGAGGAGGTTGTGGGCGCTCTGGCTGTAAAAAGCGCGTTTGGTGGACACAGCACCTAAGAGTGTACCGTCACACCGGTGTGTTAGGAATGTTGGGAAATTAACATTCTAAAGAATATCTGGGTTCATTGAATTGTACATAGAATTTTAGAACCTTGAATTGTTGCGGAATGGAATCTTGTGTTAGAATGTTTAAAACCCACCCTTTTAAAGGAAACTAGAAATGCAATTCCCGAGGAATTACACGAGGGGATGCAATCTGTTGGGTAGACTTTTATTTTGACACACAGGAAACACTTCAATAGGATGTGTAGTTCAGGGAGAGAGAGAGAGATGCTTAACCTGTTGAGGAGTGAATTATTTTCCAAGTTCCTTCTAGAATTCAATGCAAACGATCTATAGTTTCAGTGTTCTGTATACAGTCTGTGGGGAAAATCTCGGAGGGTAATTGTCTCATCATAATGCGGAACTCTCTGTTCACCGAACATTCTAATCACATATTTGTGACCGTACCCCTCAACAGGTTAAAGCCAAACATTCTAAAGTGGAACTCTGTTCTAGAATCTTTGATTAAAAGTGACAGTTGGATTCACAGGGCAGTGTTCTAACTAGACTGGGAACTGAGAGTTCTGGCTCATTATGACATCACATTCTCCATTAAAGTCTATGGGGGAAAAATACACTTTTAATTACAAATATCTCAAAAAGTATAAACTTCTAAAAAATGTCAAATAGATTGTCTAGTAGATATTTGGAAGATCTACAGAACGGTGTTTCAACCAAGTTTGTACGTTAAGCGGTTCGGGCTGAATAGCGCGCACAAAAAAGGTAAAAAGAATAATAATAATAACTAGAAATGCAATTCCCGAGGAATTACACGAGGGGATGCAATCTGTTGGGTAGACATTTTTTTTCGACACACAGGAAACACTTCAATAGGATGTGTAGTTCAGGGAGAGAGAGAGATGCTTAAAGCCAAACATTCTAAAGTGGAACTCTGTTCTAGAATCTTTGATTAAAAGTGACAGTTGGATTCACAGGGCAGTGTTCTAACTAGACTGGGAACTGAGAGTTCTGGCCCATTATGACATCACATTCTCCATTAAAGTCTATGGGGGAAAAATACACTTTTAATTACAAATATCTCAAAAAGTATAAACTTCTCAAAAATGTCAAATAGATTGTCTAGTAGATATTTGGAAGATCTACAGAACGGTGTTTCAACCAAGTTTGTACGTTAAGCGGTTCGGGCTGAATAGCGCGCACAAAAAGGTAAAAAGAATAATAATAATTATTATAATAATAAGAAGCGACCGGATTTCAATAGAGGGGATGCATCCCCTCTAACTAGAAAAGCATTTCCTGAAGGAAATACCAGTGCATGGAAAGTCATTGCAAGGATTATGCTAGGGTACCTAAAGTGATAACTAAGGTGTTGCTAGGCTAAATAAAGTGGTTACTATTCTATAAAAAGTGGTTACTAGGTTGGTTGCTAGGGAAATCACGTTGGTTGCTAGGGAAATCAAGTGGGTTGCTAAGGCGGTTGCCAGGGTGTAATTATGGAAGTGGGTGCTAGGTTCTTACTAAATAATTATAGTGGTTGCTTTGCTATAAAAAGTGTTATTTTAGATATAGTTTTAAAAAGTTATTGAAATTGGGAGAAATAGAGAGAGTGATAGAGAAAGTAAGCGGAAGTGAAGTAAAAGAAGTGAAAGAAAGTGAGGATGACAAGTGAGCTATCCAGTTCAATGGAGAGAAACAGAGAGAAGAATTTCCATTGAAGTTGCTGAAGTCAGTGAGAGAACACTGGCAAAGTTGATTCCATTCTATTGATTCCATTCTATTTCTTTATAAGCCAATTATGATGTCACAAAGCCAATGTTAGAAAAAGCTTAGTTTTTATTTAATATCTCAAAAAGTAAACGTCGTAGAAATATGAAAAATAATAGAATGAAAATTTGATGCAAGAGCTAAGTATCAAAGCTTGAACGAAGTTCCTACGATAAGCGGTTCAAGTCAAATTAGGGCCTGGAAGAATAATAATAATAACTAGAAAAGCATTTCCTGAAGGAAATACCAGTGCATGGAAAGTCATTGCTAGGATTATGCTAGGGTAATTAAAGTGATTAATATAGTGTTGCTAGGCTAAATAAAGTGGTTATGATTATATAAAGAGTGGTTACTAGGTTGGTTGCTAGGGAAACCATGTTGGTTGCTAGGGAAACCACGTCGGTTGCTAAGGTGGTTGCCAGGGTGTAATTATGGAAGTGGTTGCTAGGTTGTTACTAAGTAATTATAGTGGTTGCTTTGCTCTAAAAAGTGTTATTTTAAATAGTTTTATAAAGTTATTGAAATTGGGAGAAATAGAGTGATAGAGAAAGTGAGAGGAAGTGAAGAAAAAGAAGTGAAAGAAAGTGGGGATGACAAGTGAGCTATCCAGTTCAATGGAGAGACACACAGAGAAGAAGTTCCATTGAAGTTGCTGAAGTCAGTGAGAGAACACTGGCAAAGTTGATTCCATTCTATTTCTTTAAAAGCTAATTATGATGTCACAAAGCCATGTTAAGTCTATGGCAAAATTAAGTTTAGTTTTTATCTAATATCTCAAAAAGTAAAAGTTGTAGAAATATGAAAAGTAATAGGCCAAAACTTTGATGCAAGAGCTACGTGACAAAGTTTGAACCAAGTTCCTACGATAAGTGGTTCAAGTCAAATTAGGGCCTGGAAGAATAATAATAATAACTAGAAAAGCATTTCCTGAAGGAAATACCAGTGCATGGAAAGTCATTGCAAGGATTATGCTAGGGTACTGAAAGTGATTACTAAGGTGTTGCTAGGCTAATTAAAGTGGTTACTATTCTATAAAAAGTGGTTACTAGGTTGGTTGCTAGGGAAATCACATTGGTTGCTAGGGAAATCACGTTGGTTGCTAAGGTGGTTGCCAGGGTGTCATTATGGAAGTGGTTGCTAGGTTGTTACTAAGTAATTATAGTGGTTGCTTTGCTATAAAAGGTGTTATTTTAAATATAGTTTTAAAAAGTTATTGAAATTGGGAGAAATAGAGAGAGTGATAGAGAAAGTGAGAGGAAGTGAAGAAAAGGAAGCAAAAGAAAGTGGTAAAGACAAGTGAGCTATCCAGTTCAATGGAAAGACACAGAGAAGTTCCATTGAAGTTGCTGAAGTCAGTGAGAGAACACTGACAAAGTTGATTCCATTCTATTTCTTTAAAAGCCAATTATGATGTCACAAAGCCAATGTTAAGTCTATGGCAAAATTAAGTTTAGTTTTTATTTAATATCTCAAAAAGTAAAAGTCATAGAAATATGAAAAGTAATAGACTGAAAATTTGATGCAAAAGCTACGTGTCAAAGTTTGAACCAAGTTCCTACGATAAGAGGTTCAAGTCAAATTAGGGCCTGGAAGAATAATAATAATAAAAACTAGAATGCATTTCCCGGTGGGAAAGTGCGAAGTGTGCTTGCTCCGACGCGCCACGAGAGCGCCCCGGCAGGATAAGCGACAGCTCGCCCTCAGGTCAAAGCGCCAAAGTTTGACCAAGACGCAAAGCTGCTTCGAGTTTGGCGGCGTTACCCTCGATTTGCCGAATTCTTACACTGACGTGACGGGTTGCCTAGGTTTATCAGTGGTATGTCCCAGAGCACCTCCAATGTAAAAATGTAGATGTCATCCCAAAGACGTAAAGAGATATGAGCCAAAATGCATTTTTGCTAATTGCGACGCCCCCTAGTGGCCAAATTACACCAAATTTACTAAGGCTACTTTGGATTGTGTCCAAAATCATCCCACCAAATATGGTCTTGACACCTCAAAGCGTTTCCGAGATTTGACCTCACTTCCTGTTTGGAGGCTTCGCCATCGAATTTGATTGGCTGCCATGGGCGAATGCTTTGATGTATGAAAATGAAATGTACACCTCTAAGGTCTGTAGACCTTGTGTTGAATTAAGTATGAGTTGTTCACGTGTAGCTAGCATGAAACACGTAACCACTGAAGGAAGGAGGGAGCCTAAGGAACTAGGCATGTTTCTAGAACAAATACGAGTAATGTTAGGAGTATAGCTATCCTGTTATGCGGGAACATCCACAGTTTACTCACTGTTGAATAAGTTGCAATGTGTTATAGCCTCAAATGGATGGTAAAATAAACAGGACGACTCACCTGTTCAAATGATGTAATAGGATAAAATTTGGTTTTGATATGTCAAAGCAACCAGGCTGTTACTGGTTAACATTTCTGAATATGAAATCGATTTTGGATTGGTTGCATGTGATAAAAGCTATGCCATTTCCTGTCCAGACAGCATTCATATTCAGAAATACTGTACACCGGCAACAAAGACACACACACATACACACACACACACACACACACACACACACACACACACACACACACACACACACACACACACACACACACACACACACACACACTAACAACTCTTTCAAACAGAAACGTCAGTCCGTTACATCTGCCTCTTGTCCACAAACTACTAACTGCGATTACATTCTAATTAAAATCCTCCTTGCCTCACGCACACCGCAGACAGGGCGACCGCTCTACTTCCGGTATTTCGCCGGCTTTGGGATTGATTTACCCAGAATGCTCAGGTCAATACAAATCATCCAAAACACACCGTCAGTATGAAACATTGTGTGATTGTCTAGTATATATACCAAATGAACACACATGTCTTCTAACAGAGCAGAAGTCCATACTTGCCCCTCAGGGCCATGACTTTGCTATGATCTAACCAGTCTCAGGATAAAGCACCCCAAGCATTCTTCTCTTTTCCCGCGCTATGTGCACGCATGCGCACTTAACACAAAAACGCGACCTAAGACGTGTGGTTAGCATGCTGAATTGCATGCTAGACGCAGGTTCGAATCCCGATGGAAGCCTACTGTAAAATCGGCGTGTATGTATATGGAAACCTTATACATGTTCTAATTATTACAATGATTAAATATGTTGTGTTGAACCTATAGTTAATGCAATACATATATTTTTCATTTACAGTATGTCTTTTTATTTCCTGTGTTAATGCCACTAAATTATACAATAAATATTATCATTATTATTATGATTAGCTATATAAACACTTATTATTATTATTATTATTATTATTATTAGCTATATAAACACTGTTTATTGCTTTAAAATTGATATAGGATCTTATTTGTTTCATAGGACACGACAACAATGATAACAGTATATAACAACACAATTTATTAGAAATATGAAGTCATATGACTGAATTAATGCATAATAAAGATCCATGAAATAGAATCCTCAGTAAAAAGGGGTCAAACAACAGCTTGGGCCTGGAAATAACTGGTCCCAGCCACTGGCTCGGCTGGATCTGCTACTGGTACTGGATCTGCTACTGGCCCCTGGAAGGGTGCATGGCCAGTTTTACACAGCACACACATCAATAAGAACGGGTGTAAGGTGTCAAAGCACAGGTGCAGAATAAGAACAGCACATCAGGGGGAACACACATCACATAGAATTATTACTATTATTTTTTTTACATAGCACATCAATCACAACATAGGCAATGTAAGGTGTCAATGCACAGGTGACAGCATAGGCAGTGTAAGGTGTCAATGCACAGGTGACAGCATAGGCAGTGTAAGGTGTCAATGCACAGGTGACAGCATAGGCAATGTAAGGTGTCAAAGCACAGGTGACAGCATAGGCAGTGTAAGGTGTCAAAGCACAGGTGACAGCATAGGCAGTGTAAGGTGTCAAAGCACAGGTGAAGAACACCGATAACCTGGTTTAGAACAGCGACCTGTCAGGGAGGAACAGACATGGCATACAATTCTGTTTTTTTTTTTACAGGACATGCATCAACAACAACATAGGCAGTGTAAGGTGTCAATGCACAGGTGACAGCATAGGCAGTGTAAGTGTCAATGCACAGGTGACAGCATAGGCAGTGTAAGGTGTCAAAGCACAGGTGCAGAACAACAACAGCACATAGGCAGTGTAAGGTGTCAATGCACAGGTGACAGCATAGGCAGTGTAAGTGTCAATGCACAGGTGACAGCATAGGCAGTGTAAGGTGTCAAAGCACAGGTGACAGCATAGGCAGTGTAAGGTGTCAATGCACAGGTGACAGCATAGGCGATGTAAGGTGTCAAAGCACAGGTGACAGCATAGGCAGTGTAAGGTGTAGGTGTGTAAGGTGTCAAAGCACAGGTGAAGAACACCAATAACCTGGTTTAGAACAACGACCTGTCAGGGAGGAACAGACATGGCATACAATTCTGTGTTTTTTTTCACAGCACATCCATCAACAACAGCATAGGCAGGCCGCATTTTCTGCACTTGTGGCACGCCGGCCCGGGCAGCGGTGACTGTCCCCGGCTGTGCCGCTGCCCTCTGCTCAGCCCTCTTCCTCCTCGCCTATTCAGTTTTGTATGAAGAGACAGGCTGAGCAGGAGGTGCTGCCTGCACTGCTTGTTGTCCTTGCTGTCCTGTCCAGCAGCTGCAGTGCAGGCACCTGAGGGCCGGCGTGATGTGCGGCGGCCAGCGGCAGAGGGAGGACGTGTGGGGCTGGCGTTGTCCGAGGGAGCGTTGGGGGGGGGGGGGATGGGGAGCACCCTCACAGTCTGCTGGGGCATTGAGAGGTCCAGGAGGAGAGGCTGTGTAGCACGAAAAGGTCCTGTTGCAGCTGCAGCAGCTGTTGGTGGTACGGCCAGGACAGCAGCTGAGGGGGCAGGCGGTAATGGCGCCAGTAGCCGTAACGGCGCTGGCAGAACAGGCACCGGTGCTGCCACAGCCGGTGCTGCTGCCAGTGTCGCGGCCACCCTTGCTGCTGCTGTCGGCACCTGGCCTGTAGGCACCACAGTAGCTGCTGCCGGAGGACGATCCACCGCCGCTGCTGCTGGGCCCGGCGCTGTCGCTGACGCTGGCACTGCCACCGCTTCCGCCGCCGCTGCTGAGCCCGCTGCCGCCGCTGGTGCCAGTGGTCGTCCCTCTGCTGCAACGCCTGGAGCTAGCACAGTGAAATGACACAGCACAGTATTAAACGTGCACTACATTGAGTGAGCATTACAGGTTAAACTACATATAATTGCAATATTACCAGGAATAACACACATAAGACTAATGATATCCTAGTACTACACATTCACTATTGAAACATAGTGAATAACATAACAAATTAACATAACGTGACCAGTGATGGGCAGTAACGCGTTAGAAGTAACGCGTTACTGTAATCCAATTACTTTTTTCAAGTAACGAGTAAAGTAAGGGATTACAATGGCAAAATCAGTAATTGGATTACCATTACTTTAGGCTGCGTTACTGCGTTACTAAACTGCGATTTTAATTGCTTTGTGAGACTGTCTGGTGACAATCAGTAGGCCTATAATGTCCAACGCATTGCGAGAGATGTAAACAACAGACGAGACAACAGAGTGCGGGAGAGAGCATGACCATGCTGCATTTAATAGCCTACGTGAGTTGGGGTTTTCCTAAACTTTTCCCATAGTTCGGGACTTGGACTTCTTTTGCTTATCTTTACTTCACTTTTATTGTTCTTTCTACTTTCATTTCATTCGATGACTTATGCTTTCACTCTGGACTGATGCTTCAACTCAAATGTCTTTTCAAATTCGAAATTGGGGTCGTTGACGTTCGAACTTGTTTTCGGTGGACATAATTAAGTTTGTAGGCTACGGTCGGAGTCTTTGCGAGACAATGAATGTCCGTAAATAATAGAGCCTGTATCATCTGCGTTCTCTGTAGTCGCTTTCAGACATAACCCCTGCGGTAGCCTATGAGGTTTGCCAGACGGAGGTCCGACTCTTCGGTTAGTTATAGGCTATAGAATCTATGTATGTTTGAGTGAGGGGTGGCGCAGAATGCAGCCGCTGTCACAGTCCTTACTGTTTTTATTTTACCAACGACAGCGCACCCGTTCCGAATATTGTTGCAACAATGCAGCATGTATTCTGTTAGGCTACATCCGCAGCATCGATGAAAGATTGGAGCGTGACATGCAGGTTAACTGCGCAACGTTTAATTGAAACTCAGCAGTGACGCTCTCACATAATCTGAACGAATTCACGTTCTTTATTTACAAATGTGTTGCATGCAGTTCATAGTTCACAGAACTCGTTTATGCACAACACTGCATTTGATTCTATTTTATATGATGGAATATGCAAAAAGAAGAAAATTAGGCTGAAAGGTGTATTGCTTTATAGCATATTCAGGTTGTGCAGCCTTAGTGTGTTTTTGAAAAGTAACTAAGTAAAGTAATTGTAAAGTAACTAATTACTTTTGGGGAAAAGTAATCAGTAAAGTAACAGGATTACTTTCTTGGACAAGTAATCAGTAATCAGTAACTAATTACCTTTTCCAAGTAACTTGACCAACACTGAACGTGACACAACAGGTAAATGATGACCCCCAGGGTTAATGCATTTACAGCAATTAAAAAACAGGCTTATTGTTAATGCATAAAACATAAACTTCAACTTTATCTTTTGATTTCACGTGGTGATATTATAATCTTAAGGGTCTAAAGATACTAACTGTATGGTCTTTTCATAATTATATGTTGTGTGTGTTCAGTGATCGTCACATGTTTACACTGTAGCATCATGTACAACCCCATTCATTTCCAATGCAATGCCTTACATTACATTACATTACATTACATGCTGGCGAGCTCTCAAAATGCATTTTATCTTTGATCAGACTATTTGGCTAGCTTCCCTAGAGTGTGTAGATGTAATTACTACAGTTTGGAGTAGAAATTCGAAAGGTAAATATAGTTTACATGTGTAAACAGGACGCCTGACGTGTCGACGTTCGATAATGCTAGTTATTCGCGAATTAGCATAAATAGCTAACGAATTATCTATCTTCAAATACCAAAACCGTAATAGGTCTATGTAATAGGCCTACATAGACAAATTCCATGTTAGTACATTGTAAAAGTGCTCTGGGGTGACAATGTTGCGCAAATACATTCGAAATATTTTCTTAATTTTAGTTTTACTCACTCAGTGAAAACACTCTCGTTGCTGCCGTAGTTCAAAAAACTGTAGATAATCCGAGCTGCTGATTGGCCCAGAAAACTGTCGACAATCCAAACTGCTGATTGGCCTGAAGCAGAAAACTGTCGATAAACTGTCGACAGAACTGTCGATAACGCGAGTTGCTGATTGGCTGGCAAACAGAGACCATTGCTTGGCACAGAGCTCTACTTCCGGTATTTCGCCAGCTTTGGGATTGATTTACCCAGAATGCTCAGGTCAATACAAATCATCCAAAACACACCGTCAGTATGAAACATCGTGTGATCGTCTAGTATATATACCAAATGAACACACACATTAACCAACAGCGCGTAAGTCCGTACTTGCCCTTCGGGGCCATGGCATTGCTCAGATATAACTAGTCTCGGGATGAGACACCCCGTTGCGGACCACCCTAGAACAATACCCACATTGTACTGTTGCGGATAATCTCTGTCATCCAATGAAACATTGGACAGTATAAGTCTTCAGTCATGCCATAATGAGAGTATGAAAATATATGGTGTAACTCCATAGTGCTGTGATAATTGCATCAATATGTTTTACAAGAATGGCCTTGATTTGATTTTTTAAAAAAAATATCAACATTGTATCTTAAATCACTCTGAAATGTCATTTTTGCATGACCTAAGCAATTTAAGATGAGCTATTCCGAATAATAGTATACATTCACCAACACACACGTTTTTGCTAATTATAGAGCCATAGACAGACCAAATAACACCAAATTTATTGAGGGTGCTTTGGATGGGGTCTCAAGTCATCCCACCAAATATGGCTTTCATACGTCACAGCATTTCCAAGATAGGCACATTTCCTGTTTGGCGGCTTCGCTCGCTGAATTTAATTGGTTGTCACAGGCGAACGCTTGGACGTATGTAGGCGAAATCAAGGCAGTTGATCCGCCTTGGTCTGTAGATCACGCGTGCCAAGTTTCATGACGATCGGATAAACTATGCGGCCAGAGTCGCTTTACTTTGACTTTGGACAAAATTCAAAATGGAGGAAAATCCATCATGGCGGAAAATGACGTCATATAGTGCGTTGGAATCAGCTGAGTCAGAGGATTCCAATGGTATAAGTGTTATCAAAATCGGCCATACGGATCAAAAGTTACGGGCATGAACGTGTTTTCCAACTTTGACCAGTTGGTGGCGCTAGAGCGTGAGAGTGGCGAGCATGAAACCTGGTGGTGTCAATCAAGGTAGTCTCCTCTATCAGCGTACCAAATTTCATGACCTTATGTCTTACGGTTTGGGCTACAGGTGGAAAAATGTGTGGGCATCAGCGCTCAAAAATCACTTTTCCATTCATTCCTATGGGAAAAAATCGACCGGAAAAACTGGAATAACGGGAGAACGACAAGGCGTATCAAAAAGCTGTATACAAGCCACCATCCTCGCATCAGGACGCACGCGTGAGAGGTGGAACGGCGTCTCTAGCTCCAAATCCCTAGGACAAGATAGGGAGACAAAAGTTGGACTTAAGATAAATAATATGAAACGCACGGATAACAATAGTGTGCTTTGCTTGCAGCAAGCACACTAATAATAAAAAGAAAAAGCCTAGGAATAACAATACAGTGCATTTCCATGCACTGTAACTAGAAAAGCATTTCCTGAAGGAAATACCAGTGCATGGAAAGTCATTGCAAGGATTATGCTAGGGTAGGCTACTTAAAGTGATTACTTAGGTGTTGCTAGGCTAATTAAAGTGGTTATTATTCTATAAAAAGTGGTTACTAGGTTGGTTGCTTGGTAAATCACATTGGTTGCTAGGGAAATCAAATGGGTTGCTAAGGCGGTTGCCAGGGTGTAATTATGGAAGTGGATGCTAGGTTGTTACTAAGTAATTATAGTGGTTGCTTTGCTATAAAAAGTGTTATTTTAAATATAGTTTTAAAAAGTTATTGAAATTGGAGAAATAGAGAGAGTGATAGAGAAAGTGAGAGGAAGTGAAGAAAAAGAAGTGAAAGAAAGTGGGGATGACAAGTGAGCTATCCAGTTCAATGGAAGGACACACAGAGAAAAAGTTTCATTGAAGTTGCTGAAGTCAGTGAGAGAACACCGGCAAAGTGGATTCCATTCTATTTCTTTAAAAGCTAATTATGATGTCACAAAGCCAATGTTAAGTCTATGGCAAAATTAAGTTTAGTTTTTATTCAATATCTCAAAAAGTAAAAGTCTTAGAAATATGAAAAGTAATAGACTGAAAATTTGATGCAAGAGCTATGAGACAAAGTTTGAACCAAGTTCCTACGATAAGCGGTTCAAGTCAAATTAGGGCCTGGAAGAATAATAATAATAAAAATAATAAAAAGAAAAAGCCTAGGAATAACAATACAGTGCATTTCCATGCACTGTAATAAAAAGAAAAAACTAAGTCTATGGCAAAATTAAGTTTAGTTTTTATCTAATATCTCAAAAAGTAAAAGTTGTAGAAATATGAAAAGTAATAGGCCAAAACTTTGATGCAAGAGCTACGTGACAAAGTTTGAACCAAGTTCCTACGATAAGTGGTTCAAGTCAAATTAGGGCCTGGAAGAATAATAATAATAATAAAAAGAAAAAACGAAGGAATATCAATACAGTGCATTTCCATGCACTGTAACTAGAAATGCAATTCCAAGGAATTACCAGTGCATGAAAATGCAAAAATAGATAGATAATGTAATTTAGATATGGTTACTAAAGCCTACCTTACATTGCCAGACTTTGCAAAGATTTGGAAAAGATTTTTGAAAAACTACAGTCTCAGACCCTCTCACATCTAGAGACAATTCATTGAGTTTTTAGTCACAGGCCAGTCTCAGATTAGGATTTTGCAAAGACTGTGGGTCACTATTTACAAGACTGCTGCTAGATTCCTTCAAATTATTTCCATCGTGCAATAGGCTACACGTCATCATTCACAGGAAATCACATGATAGCCTACTCATATCAAAGTAATTTTTTCGCGTTTCTGCAGCATTGTTTGATGTGTGACATCACTAACAGATATAGAGTTGTTCTGTCACGTAGAACAGCCGACTAATAAATTATAAGAAATGAAATAACAAATAATCATAAAGGCTACAGCTGTCGCCTATTTTGCCCCTTCCTGTTTCATGTTCGCGCAAGGTTACTATTGGTTTTTAATGTTCACGTCACTATTTGCATGAGCCACGACTGAAAAGACTTCCGATAATATCAAACATGTTTGATATTGTCGTAACGGCAAAACTAGAAAAAGACTGACTCCGACGGACTTAAAACAGCTAAGATTGGCACCTTACACTAAACGATTTAGATGACGGGAGCGCGCTGCGATTTCAGTACAACTCCCAAGATTTCCGCCCGATTGTGGAAATTTAGTCGCCGACTGTTAAAACAGACCAAAATCGTGCAATGTAAGCCAGCCTTAAGGTGTAGCTAGGGTAAACATGGTGGTTGCATAGTTTACAGAGAGTTGATAGTGTGAAGGTAGACAGTTTAAAGATGAAACATTCCACTACTAACTTAACTAATGATTTCTATTCATGTTAAAATGTTGAATAGCTAACTTAGCTAATGATTTCTAGCAGTTATGCTAAAAATGCTAATTATGCTAACAATGCTAACTTCACTAACAATGCTAACCAGGTTGATTAGCTAACTTAACCGATGATTTCTAGCAGTAATGCTAAACATGCTAACTATGCTAACAATATTAAATTTGCTAACAATGCTAACCAGGTTGATTAGCTAACTTAGTTGATGTTTTTTGCAGCTATGTTAAAAATGCTAACTATGCTAACCATGCTAACTAACTAACTTGCTAGTGAGGACTTTTATTTTGAAACATTTGTTGCTAGGGTATCCATGGTGGCCACTATCAGGAAACAAGAAGTTACTGCAGTATAATCATGTTGGTTGCTATGGAAACGGTCATAAACACTTAATTTTAATGGTTGCTACGTTGGTTGCTAGGTACATGGAGGTTTCATGTAGTTGACTGGAGGCATAGTTGATGATAACTGACAGTTGATAATGTTGATATGGTTACTAAGGTGTAGCTAGGGTAAACATGGTGGTTGCATAGTTTACAGAGAGTTGATGGTGTGAAGGTAGACAGTTTAAAGATGAAACGTTCCAGTTCTAACTTAACTAATGATTTCTTTTCATGTTAAAATGTTGATTAGCTAACTTAGCTAATGATTTCGAGCAGTTGTGCTAAAAATGCTAATTATGTTAGCAATGCTAACTTTACTAACAATGCTAACCAGGTTGATTAGCTAACTTAACCGATGATTTCTAGCAGTAATGCTAAAAATGCTAACTATGCTAACAATGCTAGATTTGCTAACAATGCTAACCAGGTTGATTAGCTAACTTAGTTGATGATTTTTTGCAGTTATGCTATAAATGCTAACTATGCTAACAATGCTAACTATGCTAACTAGCTAACTTGCTAGTGAGGACTTTTATTTTGAAACATTTGTTGCTAGGGTATCCATGGTGGCCACTATCAGGAAACAAGAAGTTACTGCAGTATAATCATGTTGGTTGCTATGGAAACGGTCATAAACACTTAATTTTAATGGTTGCTACGTTGGTTGCTAGGTACATGGAGGTTTCATGTAGTTGACTGGAGGCATAGTTGATGATAACTGACAGTTGGAATGGTTGAACAGTTAAATAGTTGAGTAGTTTCAATGGTCAAATGATTTAATAGTGTATTATTGCAGTGAGGACTTTTATTTTGAAACAGTTGTGGACAGAGGAAACAGTTAACAGGATCTGTAGTCTTAATGAGATTGTATGCTTAAAGCCTGAGACAGAAGGTGCCTCTCATATAGCGTTTACGCGTCCTCTCTCGCTCCTCACTGATCTACATAAAGAATGATGGAGCGGCAACAATGGGATAGTCTAGCCCTTCTTCTATCTTTCTTTATGTAGATCATTGAGGATCGAGGAGCGAGGGAGGACATATAAACGCTGCTTGAGAGGGACCCACAGTAAATACTTTAAAAGTTGTATGTAGATAGTCTAATTAATGTTGATAGACAGAATGTTTAGTGGATGTTGATAGGCAGATTGTTTAATAGATATTGATTGACAGTTTAATGGTGGATGAGTGAATGGTCTGAAGAAGATGAATGGATAGAAGGTTGGATGGAATGTGCCTTATATTCTTGTTAAGAGAGACACTGATACAGCTCTCTGAGAGTAGTTGACACAGGTGTAATCAATTTAACTGGCTAGTCTTAAGAGAGCCAGAGTGTACTCTTAAAGCCTGAGACAGAGTAAATAATTAAAAAGTTGAATGTAGATAGTCTAATTAATGTTGATAGACAGAGAGTTTAATGGATGTTGATAGACAGATTGTTTAATAGATGTTGATAGACAGTTTAATGGGTGGATGAGTGAATGGTCTGAAGAAGATGAATGGATAGAATGTTGAATGGAATGTGCCTTATATTCTTGTAGAATGGAGAGACACAGCTCTCTACTGAGAGTAGTGGATACAGATACAGGTGTAATCAATTTAACTGGCTAGTCTTAAGAGAGCCAGCCTGAGACAGAGTAGATTGTTTAAAAGTTGAATGTAGAACGTCTAATTGATGTTGATAGGCAGACTGTTTAGAATGGGTGGATGAGTGAATGGTTTGAAGAAGATGAATGGATATAAAGTTGGATGGAATTAGGAGGACTTATTTTGATACTGTTGTGCACAGAGGATACAGGGGAACAGAATATGTAGTCTTCAGAGAGATTGCCTGAGAGAAACTGACAGTTGGTGCCCAGGTGGCTGACCAGCTGGAGTAAGATTCTAATTGCTGCCGTGATGTCATAATGAGCAATGTTAAGTCTATGGGGGAAATTGTAATAGTTTTTAACTAATAGTTTAAAAAGTATAAAAGTTACAAAGTTGAAAAATACTTTGCCCACATCGCGTAAGTAAGACCTACGCGACATAGTTTGAATGGAGTTTCTACGTGAAGCGGTTGAAGCTGAATTGCGTGCGTTAGAAGAATAATAAGAAGAAGTTGAAGACTAGGAAGAACAGTACAGTGCATTTTCATGCACTGTAATAATAAGAAGTTGAAGAAGACTAGGAAGAACAGTACAGTGCATTTTCATGCACTGTAATTATAGGCTAGAGAGAGAGAGAGATAGAGAAAGTGAGAGGAAGTGAAGAAAAAAAGAAGTGAAAGAAAGTGGGGATGACAAGTGAGCTATCCAGTTCAATGGAGAGACACACAGAGAAGTTCCATTGAAGTTGCTGAAGTCAGTGAGAGAATACCGGCAAAGTAGATTCCATTCTATTTCTTTAAAAGCCAATTATGATGTCACAAAGCCAATGGCAAAATTAAGTTTAGTTTTATTTAATATCTCAAAAAGTAAAAGTCGTAGAAATATGAAAAGTAATAGACTGAAAATTTGATGCAAGAGTTACGTATCAAAGCTTGAACGAAGTTCCTACGATAAGCGGTTCAAGTCAAATTAGGGCCTGGAAGAATAATAATAACTAGAAAAGCATTTCCTGAAGGAAATACCAGTGCATGGAAAGTCATTGCTAAGATTATGCTAGGACGGTGGAAGTGGTTACTAGGTTGTTACTAAGTAATTATAGTGGTTGCTTTGCTATAAAAAGTGTTATTTAAATGTAGTTTTAAAAAGTTATTGAAATTGGGAGAAATAGAGAGAGTGATAGAGAAAGTGAGAGGAAGTGAAGAAAAATAAGTGAAAGAAAGTGGGAATGACAAGTGAGCTATCCAGTTCAATGGAGAGACACACAGAGAAGAAGTTCAATTCAATTCAATTCAATTCAATTTTATTTATAGAGCGCCAAAATATTACACATGTCTCATGGCAGCGTGTTAAACCTTCAAAGAGAGCCCATGAGCAACAGGGGCAAGGAAAAACTCCCTAGAATTGGAGATTCATATAGGAAGAAACCTCAGACAGATCCACGACTCAAGGGCCCAACCCATCTGCCAAGGGTCAGTTACAGTAGAGTAAAGTCCTTTGTAGTGAGAGGGGTAGACGGGTGTGTGCTCCTCTTGCTCCAGTCTCCTGTAGTCCACCATTAGGTCCTTGGTTTGACCTAGGCTGTTGTCCTGGTACCAAGAGGGGTTAACACACATTCCTGAAAGGCATCAGTGCTTAGTGTTAGAGTCCCAACTGCACAGGGAGGAACTGATGTTCAGGTCTCTTGGTTTCATGATTAAAAACTATGGTGTTAAAAAACGGACCTGTAGTTGATGAAGAGCATCCGTAAGTAGAGCATGATGGACGAGATGACATTGGCAAAGTTTCATGGCGTCGATCACAGTCCCCACATCAACAGTCTATGGGATTCTCATGTCTGCAGTTATTGTAAATCCACATAACGGTGCTTGTGATGTCCATTGCCGCTTCCTCTATGGCAACAGAATGAACATAAACACCACTTTTCATTACCAACAATGTGCTCAAGGAGTATACTAGCTCCTTGTTTAGGATCAGATAAACCATTTTATAAAAGACAACCATGCTTGTCAGCATTGTTGATCTGAATTAAAGTTTTCCTTTCTATGCACGAAGGGTCCATGTTTTGTTAAAGTGGTATCTATTGCACTAGGGAGCGCATGTAGATGTTAACTTACCAAGACTCCCAAGAAAGAAGACTTTAGGTCCTCAGTAGACAAGGCCTTCTAGGAGGCTATTTTGAAGTGTTCATTTCACCACACTAAAGCAGCAGAAAACATTAAGACACTTTAGTGACGTCTAACTGAACAGGTAAAGACGGAGAAAGATGGAGAAATAGACAGATAGACAAGACAGACAGACAGACAGTTAGGGAGAGACACAGATACTAATAACAATTACTATATTCACTTAAAAGGTCATGGGGAAATTGTTGAAGTCAACATAAGGCATCTTAAGCAATTTTCCTAATATTAGTACTTTAAGACCAGGCTTACTCTTTGGGGGTCTCAGCATCATCCCATGTTAAAATAGTCATGTGTTTCAGGGAGTCCTTGTTGAATTTTGGTGCCAGGAGTGGTAATCTCATTGCTGTTTCAGATAACATGGAGAAATAGACAGATAGACAAGACAGACAGACAGACAGTTAGGGAGAGACACAGATACTAATATCAATTACTATTTTCACTTAAAAGGTCATGGGGAAATTGTTGAAGTCAACATAAGGCATCTTAAGCAATTTTCCTACTATTAATACTTTAAGACCAGGCTTACTCTTCGGGGGTTTCAGCATCATCCCATGTTAAAATAGTCATGTGTTTCAGGGAGTCCTTGTTGAAATTTGGTGCCAGGAGTATCCATCAAATTGCTCTTGGAGATAAACAGATGAACATATAGAACAAATAGATGAATAGATAGCTAGACAGACAGATTCTTATATCAGATATAATTCACACACCATGGTAATTACTACTATTAATGTATTTTCCTTCGCTATAATACTAGTGACAATAAACAATAGACTACTTGAACTTGAAAATACTTACCAAATTCTTATGAACCCATTTTTCTTCTAAAGGTCGTTTATTAATTTCCAAAGAAACGATACCTCCCAAGTTTCAGTGGCAGTGTAGTCTAAGGAACTTTGTCAGCATGCAAAACTTGTACAAACCATAACACCTAATTAAACTCAGTTAAGCATTAAAGGCACTCCCATAGTTGCTCCAGGGTGACTAATCCCTGTGTTGGTTTGGATAACGTTAATTGATATCTGGGGAATACAAAGCATAAGTGTTTTTGACATTCTGTCCAAACAGTTATTTTGTTCACATTATGTTAGTATTTCAAGGCCATACGATTCTACATCTTTGCCATCAATTGATAGATTAAACAGTCACATCATATACTATTGTAAAATCATATGTAAATTAAGTTAAAATACAAAACACTGGATCGTGATAACTATAATACGTCTGTAGAACGCCTGAATGGGCACAGTGCCGATGATCAGAGATGAAAATATTATCCAACAGCGTATTCTTCTCTGTGGTAGAAGTAGTAATGAGATTTGTGAAAGCTCTTGACTGAAACAGCTCAAAGATTGGTTTCCTTCCTGTGGCCAATAGGTCCTCATTAAAATCCCCACAAACAATAACTGGGCCGTCTGCAATGACCTGTAAAGACTCCAACAGGTGACGGAGATTGGTCAAAAATAGATTTATGTTGTAATCAGGTGATCTGTAAATCACTGCAATCAGAACATGAACTGGAGCCACAACCTTCACTACCAGGAATTCGAGGTCAGTAACACCCTGAATGTATGGCACTTGATGAGCCTGAACATGGTTTTTAAGAAACACAGCAACTCCCCCACCATTCTTCTGGGCTAGATGAGAAAGCGTAGAGTATGAAACATGCCTGTTGCGGTTATACATGTGATAATTCTCCAGCTGCAGAGTGTCTGGGACAAAGTTGCCAAATAGGTGTGTTTCAGTGAAACACAAAATATCTGCAAGACACATTTCATGATGTTTCTTGATATCTTCCATATGGGCTGACAGTCCCTCTGTGTTGTGGTGAATCAGTGTTAGCCGTGATGATGAACCAAGTGAGTTGAGATGGTGAAGGAGGGGCATAGAATTTTCCACTTGTGCTTTTGGCATACTTTCCAACGCAGTTGCTACTTCAGGATCAGCATATATTTTGCCTTCATCAAAATCAAGTATGTGCAGTCCACGCAGTGAGGTAGTTCTACTGAGACCAACATATGCCATGCCTGGTTCAAAAATCCGCTTCAATGAAACCACTATAGACACTGTTGACATCCCTTGGCATTTATGTATGGTAACCCCATAACAAAGTGTCATCGGGAACATGTGGCGAACCACTCCTTTTTTACTCAGAGGTTCCTCGATTCTGTCAATATATGTCAAGTTATCCGACACTCCTGGAGGCTGGTTGCGATGTCTCTGCCCTGCACTGGGATTGTCTAGCTCAATACCGAGTAGCTTTACAAATGTTTTGCCAGCTTGGCCATCATAGACAATTTTAGCGATCTTTCCAAAAGAGCCATTCACCAGTCCATCTTCTACATCAATGTTTCGGATTAGCATCACACGAGCACCTTCAGCAAGTTGTAATCTATCTGGTAGATCACCTTTACAACCTTCAAAAGGTGCACTCTGCCTTTCCATCCGACCAGTTTGAAGATCTTTTTTATAGTCATGAGCATCTACATTGACCAGTTCAGAGTACAGAGCAGATATGGTGTCAGCATTGTGCTGGTTTACCTCTTTATTTGTGGCAAAAACATGTAGGATGTCTTTAGGACAGTCCTGAGCTTGAGTTAAGGCTTGGGCAAGTAGAGCTTTGTCCGCATCAGATAATGCCTCTCCTTTGCGTTTCACTCTGACCCTGTTCAGCAGCTCAGCAAATGGTAGATCATCTTTTTGGCGCATAATTTCTGTCAGTGTAACTACTTGGAACTGGTCCTTCCAGAAATCCAAAACGTGACTCTCAAACACACAGAGAGGTTTGGCTTTACCCGGTGGTGGTAATTGGTAGTAATCGCCTAGGACTAGCAGAGAGAGGCCCCCAAAAGGTTTCTTACTGCCTTTGATTTCTTGCAACCTCCAATTGACATAGGCAAAAAGTTGTTTGGATATCATGGACACTTCGTCAATAATCAAAATCTCAGCATTGGACAAGGTTGCCCTCACTTCATCCAGACGGTTCCCAAAACACTGGTAAGGTGGTTTAAGGCTTCTTGGCAGTTTCAGTACAGAGTGCAGTGTCTTGCCTGCTATATTAAAGGCTGCTGTGCCAGTAAATGCTGTGAGAAGCACAGTGGGCATAGACATGTCTCTTTCCTCTGTAATACGGGGTAACTTCCGAAGTATCTTTGATGCCTCTGCGTAGATGCATTTGATGAGGTGTGACTTGCCTGTGCCAGCTCCACCAGTGACAAAGTAAAAAAACTGATCAGCACTCTGTCCCCACACACGTCTTAAGCACCACTTGCGCACCGCGTAGAACACTGAAGCCTGCTTTTGATTTAAATTCTGATACATTTGTCGCACAACATTGGGGTCTATTTTAGGAGCCTCAAACATTGGCATAGTACTTCCTCCCCTTGTGGGACTCCGACAAAAATCTGGGACATCATCTTGTTCATTGATTTGATCTGGACTTATTTCCTCACGCTCCAAATTGCACTCCAGCCTAAGAAGCTCCGTCTCAGGCGCTAGTGTTGTCCAAGCATCTTCCATTGGACCATTTTCTTCCAAGCTCTCAATAGCTTTCTCTATAGCATCATTATTCTTTTCAAACTGCGACCTGTTCTCTTTGACAACAGAAAACACTCTCTGAAGATGGTCTCTTCCAGGAAGCTGTACAGAACCAGATGAATAAAATGACTCATAGGTTGGGTAGCCTGTGGGTTTCAATTGTGAATCTGAACGATAAGGGAGGTAAAGTTTGAGTAATGTGCCATAGAATTTCTCTGGAGCCGTTTTCTCTGAGAACCTGGCATACCTGATAACGGCAGGCTTTCCCTTAGTTCGCTTCTGAATGAAGCCCATTTCATTTTGAAGTGGTAAAACTTTGCTGCTTTCTTTCTGTCTCCCATACACCATTCTGTAGGTGGAAGCAAACTCTGCCATGGGCATTGTCTCAAAGTCAGGTGTATCAGGTCTGTTTTTGTATTTGTCTGCCATTCCAGACATCCAAACATTCTCTGAGTCAGGAATACGGTCATTCAAGTACCGTAAAGGGAGGCTCATCTTCAAAGCGTTATCGTCAGTGGGTATGAAGATCACATTTCGTGAACAAGACCTCAGTTTCAAGCTACAAACTCTAGCAACTGCCTCTTGAACACTGACCTCTCTATTTTTGGAATAGGCCTGCATGATTTGTTTCATTTCCTCACAATCTGACGTACTGGATTGAGAAGTGTCCTTCACAACGCTTTTCAGATAGTCACTCATCTCGTGTTCGGCTTTGGAAATATATGACAAGATGTACATTATACAGGAATAAGGATTCAAGATGAACTGAATGTCCATGTTTGCATTCCAGGCCCTTAACAAATGTTCATTATAGCCATTTATCCAGCAGTCCTTTGGTTGCCGTTTCATAACCAAGACACTGGATGTGGTTAAGAAACTGACACAGTCGAGATATTCCTCATAGCTTAATTTGCATTGCTCAAGTAGCTGGGGGATGCTTTCAAATGATGCTGTTGGATTATTGAGCAATTCCCATAAAGGCTTCAATTTGTTTTTGGCCTCTTCAGGACTCATGCAGGAACGATCATCATCTGATTCATCTTCAGACTCATCCACAACCTCTGCTGGCATTGGTCGCGTTATAAAGGTTTCCTCTACAGGCTGTTTAGGAAATCCGAATCGACAGTGCTTACCCCCCTTCTTACAGGACTTAGAGTGGCCTTTACTGTGGGTTTGCACCTCATTAACAATCTTGAATAGCTCAGGATCTGTGTTTGGGTCTGGTAGCTGGCATGTTATGTACTTATCCACAAACTCGCACACTTTCTCATCTGGGTCCTCCTCAAATACAGGTGCATTCTTACACCAAACCAACATATGTATATGTGGCGAACCTCTAGCTTGATACTCCACTCGATAGAAGTAGTCTATTACCTCACCAATGGGCTGTGCTGGTGACAGGATTAAGTGTCTTAGCAGTGCATCGACGCGCTTGTCAAACATGCGCATGGTGGTGACGGGGTTACTACGCAAAATCTCACATTTTGAAGCCCAGTCCAATTCAGAGAAGTCAACGTGCTCGCCTTGTTGTGTCTTTATTGCTTGTATGACCTCTGGCCATCTCATTTCTGCAGCACTAAATGTGCAGAAAAAAGTTGGAGTGCCCAGCTGCCGAAGCATTGCAAATAGGTCTCTAAGGGTTTTTTCCCAATAGGCAGGGGTTCCTCGCAAAGGTTGCATGAATCGTGTGGCATCTTTGTTGTTTATCAGTTTCTCTACTTCTCGTTTGTCCTGTAGCATTCTCGCCGTGATTCTACGACCATCTCTAGTCAGAGGCTTCCCTTTACGCAATTGAATGGACATACTAGACCTTGCTAAATACATTTCTGTGACAAACTGTGCAAAGAAAATGTAAGTAGAATCAAGAGCAAAACGATTGTCAACAGAGAAGAGACGTGCATTGAAATATCTGCTTGGCGATAATTTCCTGAGCCTCTGTTCGTCAAAAGTGTTTGTTCCCGTAGGGAGCTGCACAGGAAAAGCCATGGCCTCTAATTTGGGAACTTTGAAGAAACTTACTGGTTTGTTTCCTTCAGCTGGAGCCACAGTGAATACACCCTCGCCAAAAGTTAACATTTCCTGCGCAATATCACATGGCTGTAAGCAAGAATCTATTGAACATCCACCACTTTGCGGTCTAGTTTCCTGTTCAGAGTCAACGGAATCCTGTGCCTGGTTTGCCTCATGGTTTGTCTCACTGTGAGAAACATTTGTCTGTGAATGTCCTTCTACAGTTTCAGACAATTCACACTCATCCCACATATCAGTCTCCATTAGGTCAACCGCTTGTTCAATATCAGCACTGAGGTCATCATTGACGTCACTCTCATTTCCCAAGCTGTCAATTTCATCCTCAATAGCTGCAACATCATCCATTATAGTTATGTCCCTATACTCTGGATGAATCTCTTTAAGTTTTGATAAAGCTCTTCGTACGTTGTTCATATCAACAGTTTGGAACTGGTAGTGGCCTGTATAGTTTATTCTTCTTTTCAACTTTACTTTCAAAAGCTGAGACTGACTGCTGGGCCTAGGCAAAGCATTGACCGTTGCTTCAACCTCTGAAGGTACACATACAACTCCACCATGTATTAATTTCTGCTGGCCTTTGGGAAGACTGATTATCTTTGCAAACGGTATGCATCGTGCTATAATGTGCCTTTCAAGTATATTCAGATCACTGAGCTCTGGGGGAATTGGCGAAAGTTCTAGCATGTTAGTCACAGCAATGGGCGGCATTTTTCCAATCATTACATTTTCATGACAGCTATGACAAATCCACTCTGTTGTCTCTTCAGGGGCACAACATTGTCCAAGCACATCACATGCATCCCCGCATGTGTGTACATATGTACCAGTTAAACATCGGCCTACCATGGCAAGGTTCTTTTTATACCTTTCGCGATTGCACTTTTTTACTTGCTTGAAAAACAAAGCTCTGTGACAGACTGTGCAGACATAAGTAGGCCCATTCTGTATCGCCATTCGAAAGGATTCAATGGCTTCCTGCAAAAGGGTATCTTCAGGAGGTGTTGGCAGTTGTTCAATCTCTGACAATGATTGTAGGAACCTGGCATGACGATACTTGTGCTGTATTCGCAAAGCACACCGCATTTTATGAAGCTTAGTTTTCTGTAGAAACCGATAGTGTCTGAAACATGGGTCATTTCGATATTTCTCATTAAAAGCTTGTCTTGTTTTTTTACTGTACAAGGGGTTGGATGCATAACGAGATCTCATAGCTGACTTCTTCATGGACCGAAATTCCGCATCATGGCAATAACGCTGGTTCATGTATTGCTTTCGCTTAGATTTAAATTCTGCATTATTCGAGTAACAATAGTTTAAATACTGCTTGTGCTTTAATCTGAATGCTGCATCATGGTAATAACGGTACTTTATGTATTGTTTTTGCTTCAATTGAAATGCGGCATCACTGGAATAACGTTTCTTTATGTATTGTTTTCGCTTCAATTGAAATGCGGCATCACTGGAATAACGTTTGTTCATGTATTGTTTTTGCTTCAATTGAAATGCGGCATCACTGGAATAGCGCTTCTTTATGTATTGTTTATGCTTCAATTGAAATGCGGCATCACTGGAATATCGTTTCTTTATGTATTCTTTTTGCTTCAATTGAAATGCTGCATCATTGGAATAATGGCTGGTGACATAGGATTTTTGACTAGATTTAAATTTAGGATCTTTTCTGTAACGATCTCTTACTTGTGTTTGCTTATAGACTTTGTATTGACTACAGTTTGCATACTTCTTTCTCTCATAGTCCAATTTTTTGTCCCTTTTGCTTTTGTAATACATTCGCTGATATACTCTTTGCTTTTCTTTCTTTTGAGCATTTACATGACCTATGGTACATTTAGATTGTGAGATCATTGGGCTACACAAAGCAGCTGGTGCTAGAGACACTCCTGTCTGAACTGGCTGCACACTGTCAACAAGGGAGTTTGGCTGTTCGTTATGGCTTTTAGATGTGAATGACACTGGCATAAGCTCATAAACCCACCCATCAGCTGATTCAAGCAGAGACCAGAAAACAAGCAGTCGATCAATCATATTGCTCAAACTGGTAAAGGTTATCATCACAGCAGTACCATGCTCGGTTGGGACGCCATTAGCCGTACGAGAATGTGGATCGAAAAATCCATATCTTTCTGCATTGTCTTTAAACAAAGCAATTGTTAGGCTGCCTACAGTTAACAATGCAAGATTTACATCACTTGACAAACAGTGTAACCTTTCAGAGAGTTTTACCATATCTCCACCGTCAGGACCCTCTTGTCTCAGATAACCATACCGTGACGGGAACTTCTCAACATGATACATCTGCCCATGGATATCAACACTATCTGGTAACTCATCTAATGCCAAATGAGCTGGTGCAATCCTGCCTCCACTGCTCAATCTTTCCTGTGTATTACTATACATCAAGTTACCTTTTTGCAAGATGTAGTCAAGATCATTACTGTTCAGCACAATTTGATCATGAAGGGCAGCAAGAAATGCCAGAGAGTTACAAGTACACTGTTTGTTGCTGTTTATACCATACCTTGCATCATTTTGACTATGCGATGCTCTCAGACAGCTAATGCCATTTTGGCTACGTTCCATTTCTATGACAGTTGCAGAAGATAGATCATTTACCTGCATTTGTGTCTCACTCCACTCATTCTGGGCAAATGATGGCTGACCTTGTGTTCCTACTTCGGACAGGTCCAACTTCTGCCAGCGTCTTTTCTGAGCCTCAGAGCGCTTCCCCTTGCGTCCCATGATGTAAAAGCTGTTACTCAGAGGGTCAACTCAAATAATTCAAAAAGATTCTTCAGGCACTTCAGAAAGACAACTCATAGACACTTCAGAAAGAAACTTTTAGACCTGTCTTTCAGAGTCAGACAGACAACTCATAAAACTTTGTTGTTCAGAAAAGTTCCCTTTCTCAGCGGGGTGTAGCTCAATAACAGAACCTTTTAGACCTGTCTTTCAGAGTCAGACAGACAACTCATAAAACCTTTAGACCTGTCTTTCAGAGTCAGACAGACAACTCATAAAACCTTTGGACCTGTCTTTCAGAGTCAGACAGACAACTCATAAAACCTTTGGACCTGTCTTTCAGAGTCAGACAGACAACTCATAAAACCTTTGGACCTGTCTTTCAGAGTCAGACAGACAACTCATAAAGCCTTTAGATGTCTTACCTGGCGAATCAAATCTGCACCAACTGGTCTGGAAAAAGATAAAAGATAAGACAAGATAAAAGAAAGAGTTACAAACAAGCACTGCTACATGTACCCAGCAATGCAAATAATGTTAAGTGTATGAACTTGACACTTTGCCCGTCAGTGTGAAACTTCCCGTTTATTAGGAACACTGAGCTGTAGTGCCAGCAATAAATCCTATTCTCGTGAAGAATAAGTATTAGTTAAAACCATTTTTAAAAGTAGCCTATTTGTTGTAGATGAAACGAATGAAATACGTGGCAGTATAATCTAATATAATAACTGGCCTAATTCAATTAACGCCAACAAGTGAACAGATCATCTGTAACGTTAGTCTTGTAACATATCCAAGGTATTCATTGCCCGTGTGGCTAGTGAGGCATTACTCGACTGCACAGTGAGGTCGAAACGTTAACGTAAGCTTTTACTGTAGCATGGTTGAACACCCAGCTGTAGCTAGGACAAGCCTACCTTTCATGAAGATAGAGCAGGTACGCTAATCATGACTTGATGGTAAAAACGAAGCTGAGAATCCACTTCCCGATCATGTAAATTGTTGACATTGCACATTGAAGTCGGAACGTTAACGTCAGCTAGGACAAGCCTACATTTCATGAAGATATCAGCCTAGCTGCTACCCATCACGCTAACGCTAACCACGAAGCTGAGAATTCACTTCCCGAGCAAGTAAATTGTTAACGTTACAATCATTGGTATCCAGGTAATGTACTTACAAGCTAGTCAGCGAAACCGTACCTGCTAGTCATTTTAAGACAAATTAAGTCAGAGACGACGCTAGAAATTTTTCTGCTGCTAGCTCAGGAAGTCCAAAGCTAGCTAGTAAAACTACTAGCTCATGTTACTTTAAAATAAGATCGCTAACACCCAGCTACAGACAATTTCTAAACGTATATAAGGAACATTTTATGAAATTTAAGAAAACAATTTTACGGAACTGTATTATGAACGCTAACATTCAATGGCGAAACTTACCTTAAGTGCGAGCTGGAGGTGAGAGTGTCACGTAGAGCTCTGAGTGAAGAAAATCGGCGAGGCGTGTGAGTATGAGTGTGGTGTACCCAAAACGCACGCACACCTGAACAGCTGTGGCGTAGTCGCAACATTGTTACCAGATATAGCCTAGTTTAATAGGGCAATTATAGTGGTTGCTAGTAGTGTTAATATAAATATAATATAGTTTAAAAGATTATTGAAATTAAAAGAGAGAGAGATAGCGAAAGTGAGAGGAAGTGAAGAAAAAGAAGTGAAAGAAAGGGGATGACAAGTGAGCTATCCAGTTCAATGGAGAGACACACAGAGAAGAAATTCCATTGAAGTTTCATTTAAATATAGTTTAAAAGATTATTGGAATTTGGAGTAGGCCTAGTAGAGAGAGCGATAGAGAAAGTGAGAGGAAGAGAAGAAAAAGAAGTGAAAGAAATTGGGGATGACAAGTGAGCTATCCAGTTCAATGGAGAGACACACAGAGAAGAAATTCCATTGAAGTTTCATTTAAATATAGTTTAAAAGATTATTGGAATTTGGAGTAGGCCTAGTAGAGAGAGCGATAGAGAAAGTGAGAGGAAGTGAAGAAAAAGAAGTGAAAGAAAGTGGGGATGACAAGTGAGCTATAGGCTACAGTTCAATGGAGAGACACACAGAGAAGAAGTTCCATTGAAGTTGCTGAAGTCAGTGAGAGAACACCGGCAAAGTGGATTCCATTCTATTTCTTTAAAAGCTAATTATGATGTCACAAAGCCAATGTTAAGTCTATGGCAAAATTAAGTTTAGTTTTTATTCAATATCTCAAAAAGTAAAAGTCGTAGAAATATGAAAAGTAATAGACTGAAAATTTGATGCAAGAGCTATGTGACAAAGTTTGAACCAAGTTCCTACGATAAGCGGTTCGAGGCAAATTAGGGCCTGGAAGAATAATAATAATAAAAACTAGAAAAGCATTTCCTGAAGGAAATACCAGTGCATGGAAAGTCATTGCAAGGATTATGCTAGGGTACTTAAAGTGATTACTAAGGTGTTGCTAGGCTAAATAAAGTGGTTACTATTCTATATAAAGTGGCTACTAGGTTGGTTGCTAGGGAAATCACATTGGTTGCTAGGGAAATCACATTGGTTGCTAAGGTGGTTGCCAGGGTGTCATTATGGAAGTGGTTGCTAGGTTATTACTAAGTAATTATAGTGGTTGCTTTGCTATAAAAAGTGTTATTTTAAATATAGTTTTGAAAAGTTATTGAAATTGGGAGAAATAGAGAGAGTGATAGAGAAAGTGAGAGGAAGTGAAGAAAAAGAAGTGAAAGAAAGTGCGGATGACAAGTGAGCTATCCAGTTCAATGGAGAGACACACAGAGAAGAAGTTCCATTGAAGTTGCTGAAGTCAGTGAGAGAACACTGGCAAAGTTGATTCCATTCTATTTCTTTAAAAGCTAATTATGATGTCACAAAGCCAATGTAAAGTCTATGGCAAAATAAAGTTTAGTTTTTATTTAATATCTCAAAAAGTAAAAGTCATAGAAATATGAAAAGTAATAGACTGAAAATTTGATGCAAGAGCTACGTGACAAAGTTTGAACCAAGTTCCTACGATAAGCGGTTAGAGTCAAATTAGGGCCTGGAAGAATAATAATAATAAAAATAATAAAAAGAACTAGAAATGCAATTCCAAGGAATTACCAGTGCATGAAAATGCAAAAATAGATAGATAATGTAGATATGGTTACTAAGGTGTAGCTAGGGTAAACATGGTGGTTGCATAGTTTACAGAGAGTTGATAGTGTGAAGGTAGACAGTTTAAAGATGAAACGTTCCAGTTCTAACTTAACTAATGATTTCTATTCATGTTAAAATGTTGATTAGCTAACTTAGCTAATGATTTCTAGCAGTTACGCTAAAAATGCTTACTATGCTAGCAATGCTAACAATGCTAACCAGGTTGATTAGCTAACTTAACCGATGATTTCTAGCAGTAATGTTAAAAATGCTAACTATGTTAACAATGCTAAATTTGCTAACAATGCTAACCAGGTTGATTATCTAACTTAGTTGATGATTTTTTGCAGTTATGCTAAAAATGCTAACTATGCTAACAATGCTAACTATGCTAACCATGATAACTAGCTAACTTGCTAGTGAGGACTTTTATTTTGAAACATTTGTTGCTAGGGTATCCATGGTGGCCACTATCAGGAAACAAGAAGTTACTGCAGTATAATCATGTTGGTTGCTATGGAAACGGTCATAAACACGTTTTAATGGTTGCTATGTTGGTTGCTAGGTACATGGAGGTTTCATGTAGTTGACTGGAGGCATAGTGGATGATAACTGACAGTTGGAATGGTTGAACAGTTCAATAGTTGAGTAGTTTCAATGGTTAAATGATTTAATAGTGTATTATTGCAGTGAGGACCTTTATTTTGAAACAGTTGTGGACAGAGGAAGTAGTGAAACAGGATCTGTAGTCTTAATGAGATTGTATGCTTAAAGCCTGAGACAGAAGGTGCTTCTCATAGCGTTTACGCGTCCTCTCTCGCTCCTCACTGATCTACATAAAGAATGATGGAGCGGCAACAATGGGATAGTCTAGCCCTTCTTCTATCTTTCTTTATGTAGATCATTGAGGATCGAGGAGCGAGGGAGGACATATAAACGCTGCTTGAGAGGGACCCACAGTAAATACAGTACTTTAAAAGTTGTATGTAGATAGTCTAATTAATGTTGATAGATAGAATGTTTAATGGATGTTGATAGGCAGATTGTTTAATAGATATTGATTGACAGTTTAATGGGTGGATGAGTGAATGGTCTGAAGAAGATGAATGGATAGAAGGTTGGATGGAATGTGCCTTATATTCTTGTTAAGAGAGACACTGATACAGCTCTCTGAGAGTAGTTGACACAGGTGTAATCAATTTAACTGGCTAGTCTTAAGAGAGCCAGAGTATCTTAAAGCCTGAGACAGAGTAAATAATTTAAAAGTTGAATGTAGATAGTCTAATTAATGTTGATAGACAGAGAGTTTAATGGATGTTGATAGACAGATTGTTTAATAGATGTTGATAGACAGTTTAATGGGTGGATGAGTGAATGGTCTGAAGAAGATGAATGGAATGTTGGATGGAATGTGCCTTATATTCTTGTAGAATGGAGAGACACAGCTCTCTACTGAGAGTAGTGGATACAGATACAGGTGTAATCAATTTAACTGGCTAGTCTTAAGAGAGCCAGCCTGAGACAGAGTAGATTGTTTAAAAGTTCAATGTAGAGCGTCTAATTGATGTTGTTGATAGGCAGACTGTTTAGAATGGGTGGATGAGTGAATGGTTTGAAGAAGATGAATGGATATAAAGTTGGATGGAATTAGGAGGACTTATTTTGATACTGTTGTGCGCAGAGGATACAGGGGAACAGAATATGTAGTCTTCAGAGAGGAGCCTGAGAGAAACTGACAGTTGGTGCCCAGGTGGCTGACCAGCTGGGGTAACATTCTAATTGCTGCCGTGATGTCATAATGAGCAATGTTAAGTCTATGGGGGAAATGGTGATAGTTTTTAACTAATAGTTTAAAAAGTATAAAAGTTACAAAGTTGAAAAATACAAAGCACATATGGCATAAGCAAGACCTACGCAACAAAGTTTGAATGAAGTTTCTACGTTAAACGGTTGAAGCTGAATTGCGAGCGTTAGAAGAAGAAGAATAAGAAGCCTAGGAAGAACAGTACAGTGCATTTTCATGCACTGTAATAAGAAGAATAGGAAGAACAGTACAGTGCATTTTCATGCACTGTAATAATAAGAAGTTTTGGAATAACAGTACAGTGCATTTTCATGCACTGTAATAACTAGAGAATGTAATTCCAAGGAAATTACGAGTGCATGAAAATGCAAAAATGTACAGATAAATTATGTAGATATGGTTACTAAGGTGTTGCTAGGGTAGACATGGTGGTTTCATAGTTTTTGAAAGTTGATAGTGCGAAGATAAACAGTTTAAAATTGAATTAGCTAACCTGATTACCAGATTAGCTAACTATGCTAACAATGCTTACCTTGCTAACTATGCTAAAGAGGTTGATTAGCTAACTTAGTTGATGATTTCTAGCAGTTATGCTAAAAATGCTAATTATGCTAACAATGCTAACTATGCTAACAATGCTAACCAGGTTGATTAGCTAACTTAGCTAATGATTTCTAGCAGTTATGTTAAAAATGCTAATTATGCTAACTATGCTAACCATGCTAACTAGCTAACTTGCTAGTGAGGACTTTTATTTTGAAACATTTGTTGCTAGGGTATCCATGATGGCCACTATCAGAAATAAAGAAGTTACTGTAGTATAATCATGTTGGCTGCTATGGAAACTGTCATAAAAGCTTAATTTTAATGGTTGCTATGTTGGTTGCTAGGTACATGGAGGTTTCATGTAGTTGACTGGAGGCATAGTTGATGATAACTGACAGTTGGAATGGTTGAACAGTTAAATAGTTGAGTAGTTTCAATGGTTAAAGGATTTAATAGTGCATTATTGCAGTGAGGACTTTTATTTTAAAACAGTTGTGGACAGAGGAAGTAGGCCTAGTGAAACAGGATCTGTAGTCTTAATGAGATTGTATGCTTAAAGCCTGAGACAGAGAGAGCAGCAGGTGGCCGGCCACCTGGCATAAGATTCTAATTGCCCTATTATGATGTCATAATCACAATGTTAAGTCTATGGGGGAAATTTTAATAGTTTTTATTTAATAGTTCAAAAAGTATAAAAGTTACAAAGTTGAAAAATACAAAGCTGAAGTCACCTAAGTAAGACCTACGCAGCGCAGTTTGAACGAAGTTTCTACGTTAAACGGTTGAAGCTGAATTGCGCGCACAAAAACGTTAGAAGAAAAATAAAAATAACTAGAAATGCAATTCCAAGGAATTACCAGTGCATGAAAATGCAAAAATAGATAGATAATGTAGATATGGTTACTAAGGTGTAGCTAGAGTAAACATGGTGGTTGCATAGTTTACAGAGAGTTGATAGTGTGAAGGTAGACATTTTAAAGATGAAACGTTCCAGTTCTAACTTAACTAATGATTTCTATTCATGTTAAAATGTTGATTAGCTAACTTAGCTAATGATTTCTAGCAGTTACGTTAAAAATGCTTATTATGCTAGCAATGCTAACTTTACTAACAATGCTAACCAGGTTGATTAGCTAACTTAACCGATGATTTCTAGCAGTAATGCTAAAATGCTAACTATGCTAACAATGCTAAATTTGCTAACAAAGCTAGCCAGGTTGATTAGCTAACTTAGTTGATGATTTTTTGCAGTTATGCTAAAAATGCTAACTATGCTAACCATGCTAACTAGCTAACTTGCTAGTGAGGACTTTTATTTTGAAACATTTGTTGCTAGGGTATCCATGGTGGCCACTATCAGGAAACAAGAAGTTACTGCAGTATAATCATGTTGGTTGCTATGGAAACGGTCATAAACACTTAATTTTAATGGTTGCTCTGTTGGTTGCTAGGTACATGGAGGTTTCATGTAGTTGACTGGAGGCATAGTGGATGATAACTGACAGTTGGAATGGTTGAACAGTTCAATAGTTGAGTAGTTTCAATGGTTAAATGATTTAATAGTGTATTATTGCAGTGAGGACCTTTATTTTGAAACAGTTGTGGACAGAGGACGTAGTGAAACAGGATCTGTAGTCTTAATGAGATTGTATGCTTAAAGCCTGAGACAGAAGGTGCCTCTCATATAGCGTTTACGCGTCCTCTCTCGCTCCTCACTGATCTACATAAAGAATGATGGAGCGGCAACAATGGGATAGTCTAGCCCTTCTTCTATCTTTCTTTATGTAGATCATTGAGGATCGAGGAGCGAGGGAGGACATATAAACGCTGCTTGAGAGGGACCCACAGTAAATACTTTAAAAGTTGTATGTAGATAGTCTAATTAATGTTGATAGACAGAATGTTTAATGGATGTTGATAGGCAGATTGTTTAATAGATATTGATTGACAGTTTAATGGGTGGATGAGTGAATGGTCTGAAGAAGATGAATGGATAGAAGGTTGGATGGAATGTGCCTTATATTCTTGTTAAGAGAGACACTGATGCAGCTCTCTGAGAGTAGTTGACACAGGTGTAATCAATTTAACTGGCTAGTCTTAAGAGAGCCAGAGTAGGCTACTCTTAAAGCCTGAGACAGAGTAAATAATTTAAAAGTTGAATGTAGATAGTCTAATTAATGTTGATAGACAGAGAGTTTAATGGATGTTGATAGACAGATTGTTTAATATATGTTGATAGACAGTTTAATGGGTGGATGAGTGAATGGTCTGAAGAAGATGAATGGATAGAATGTTGGATGGAATGTGCCTTATATTCTTGTAGAATGGAGAGACACAGCGAGTTTAATGGATGTTGATAGACAGATTGTTTAATATATGTTGATAGACAGTTTAATGGGTGGATGAGTGAATGGTCTGAAGAAGATGAATGGATAGAATGTTGGATGGAATGTGCCTTATATTCTTGTAGAATGGAGAGACACAGCTCTCTACTGAGAGTAGTGGATACAGATACAGGTGTAATCAATTTAACTGGCTAGTCTTAAGAGAGCCAGCCTGAGACAGAGTAGATTGTTTAAAAGTTGAATGTAGAGCGTCTAATTGATGTTGATAGGCAGACTGTTTAGAATGGGTGGATGAGTGAATGGTTTGAAGAAGATGAATGGATATAAAGTTGAATGGAATTAGGAGGACTTATTTTGATACTGTTGTGCGCAGAGGATACAGGGGAACAGAATATGTAGTCTTCAGAGAGATTGTAAAGCCTGAGAGAAACTGACAGTTGGTGCCCAGGTGGCTGACCAGCTGGGGTAACATTCTAATTGCTGCCGTGATGTCATAATGAGCCATGTTAAGTCTATGGGGGAAATTGTAATAGTTTTTAACTAATAGTTTAAAAAGTATAAAAGTTACAAAGTTGAAAAATACAAAGCCCACATCGCGTAAGTAAGACCTACGCGTCAAAATTTTAATGGAGTTTCTACGTTAAGCGGTTGAAGCTGAATTGCGTGCGTTAGAAGAAGAATAATAAGAAGAAGAAGACCGAGGAAGAACAGTACAGTGCATTTTCATGCACTGTAAAAAGCCTAGGAATAACAATACAGTGCATTTCCATGCACTGTAATAATAAAAAGAAAAAGCCTAGGAATAACAATACAGTGCATTTCCATGCACTGTAATAATAAAAAGAAAAAACGAAGGAATATCAATACAGTGCATTTCCATGCACTGTAATAAAAAGAAAAAACGAAGGAATATCAATACAGTGCATTTCCATGCACTGTAACTAGAGAATGTAATTCCAGGGAAATTACGAGTGCATGAAAATGCAAAAATGTATAGATACAGTAGATAATGTAGATATAGTTACTAAGGTGTAGCTAGGGTAAACATGGTGGTTGCATAGTTTAAAGAAAGCTGATAGTGTGAAGGTAGACAGTTTAAAGCTTAAACATTACAGTTCTAACTGAACTAATGATTTCTAGCAGTTATGTTAAAAATGCTAACAATGCTAACCAGGCTGATTCGCTAACTTAGCTAATCATTTCTAACAGTTATGCTAAAAATGCTAACTATGCTAACAATGCTAACTATGCTAACAATGCTAACCAGGTTGATTAGCTATCTTAGCTAACCATTTCTAGCAGTTATGCTAAAAATGCTAACTATGCTAACAATGCTAACCATGCTAACTAGCTAACTTGCTAGTGAGGACTTTTATTTTGAAACATTTGTTGATGGGGTATCTATGGTGGCCACTATCAGGAATAAAGAAGTTACTGTAGTAAAATCATGTTGGTTGCTATGGAAACGGTCATAAACGCTTAATTTTAATGGTTGCTATGTTGGTTGCTAGGTACATGGAGGTTTCATGTAGTTGACTGGAGGCATAGTTGATGATAACTGACAGTTGGAATGGTTGAACAGTTCAATAGTTGAGTAGTTTCAATGGTTAAATGATTTAATAGTGTATTATTGCAGTGAGGACTTTTATTTTGAAACAGTTGTGGACAGAGGAAACAGTTTAACAGGATATGTGTAGTCTTCAGAGAGATTGTATGCTTAAAGCCTGAGAGAGAGAGAGAGCTGCTGCAGGTGGGGCTGGCCACCTGGCATAAGATTCTAATTGCCCTATTATGATGTCATAATCCAATGTTAAGTCTATGGGAGAAAAAATGGTTTAAAAAATTAATATAAATTCAACGATTAAGTTTTCAAAGTTGAAAAATACAAAGCTGAAGTCACCTAAGTAAGACCTACGCAGCACAGTTTGAATGAAGTTTCTACGTTAAACGGTTGAAGCTGAATTGAACGCACAAAAACGTTAGAGGAAAAATAAAAATAAGAACTAGAAATGCAATTCCAAGGAATTACCAGTGCATGAAAATGCAAAAATAGATAGATAATGTAGATATGGTTACTAAGGTGTAGCTAGGGTAAACGTGGTGGTTGCATAGTTTACAGAGAGTTGATAGTGTGAAGGTAGATAGTTTAAAGATGAAACATTCCAGTTCTAACTTAACTAATGATTTCTAGCAGTTACGCTAAAAATGTTAATTATGCTAGCAATGCTAACTTTATTAACAATGCTAACCAGGTTGATTAACTAACTTAACCGATGATTTCTAGCAGCAATGCTAAAAATGCTAACTATGCTAACAATGCTACATTTGCTAACAATGCTAACCAGGTTGATTAGCTAACTTATTTGATGATTTTTTGCAGTTATGCTAAAAATGCTAACAATGCTAACTATGCTAACCATGCTAACTAGCTAACTTGCTAGTGAGGACTTTTATTTTGAAACATTTGTTGCTAGGGTATCCATGGTGGCCACTATCAGGAAACAAGAAGTTACTGCAGTAAAATGATGTTGGTTGCTATGGAAACAGTCATAAACACTTCATTTTAATGGTTGCTATGTTGGTTGCTAGGTACATGGAGGTTTCATGTAGTTGACTGGAGGCATAGTGGATGATAACTGACAGTTGGAATGGTTGAACAGTTCAATAGTTGAGTAGTTTCAATGGTTAAATGATTTAATAGTGTATTATTGCAGTGAGGACCTTTATTTTGAAACAGTTGTGGACAGAGGAAGTAGTGAAACAGGATCTGTAGTCTTAATGAGATTGTATGCTTAAAGCCTGAGACAGAAGGTGCCTCTCATAGCGTTTACGCGTCCTCTCTCGCTCCTCACTGATCTACATAAAGAATGATGGAGCGGCAACAATGGGATAGTCTAGCCCTTCTTCTATCTTTCTTTATGTAGATCATTGAGGATCGAGGAGCGAGGGAGGACATATAAACGCTGCTTGAGAGGGACCCACAGTAAATACTTGTTGTATGTAGATAGTATGTAGATAGTCTAATTAATGTTGATAGACAGAATGTTTAATGGATGTTGATAGGCAGATTGTTTAATAGATATTGATTGACAGTTTAATGGGTGGATGAGTGAATGGTCTGAAGAAGATGAATGGATAGAAGGTTGGATGGAATGTGCCTTATATTCTTGTTAAGAGAGACACTGATACAGCTCTCTGAGAGTAGTTGACACAGGTGTAATCAATTTAACTGGCTAGTCTTAAGAGAGCCAGAGTAGGCTACTCTTAAAGCCTGAGACAGAGTAAATAATTTAAAAGTTGAATGTAGATAGTCTAATTAATGTTGATAGACAGAGAGTTTAATGGATGTTGATAGACAGATTGTTTAATAGATGTTGATAGACAGTTTAATGGGTGGATGAGTGAATGGTCTGAAGAAGATGAATGGATAGAATGTTGAATGGAATGTGCCTTATATTCTTGTAGAATGGAGAGACACAGCTCTCTACTGAGAGTAGTGGATACAGATACAGGTGTAATCAATTTAACTGGCTAGTCTTAAGAGAGCCAGCCTGAGACAGAGTAGATTGTTTAAAAGTTCAATGTAGAGCGTCTAATTGATGTTGTTGATAGGCAGACTGTTTAGAATGGGTGGATGAGTGAATGGTTTGAAGAAGATGAATGGATATAAAGTTGGATGGAATTAGGAGGACTTATTTTGATACTGTTGTGCGCAGAGGATACAGGGGAACAGAATATGTAGTCTTCAGAGAGGAGCCTGAGAGAAACTGACAGTTGGTGCCCAGGTGGCTGACCAGCTGGGGTAACATTCTAATTGCTGCCGTGATGTCATAATGAGCAATGTTAAGTCTATGGGGGAAATGGTGATAGTTTTTAACTAATAGTTTAAAAAGTATAAAAGTTACAAAGTTGAAAAATACAAAGCACACATGGCATAAGCAAGACCTACGCAACAAAGTTTGAATGAAGTTTTTACGTTAAACGGTTCAAGCTGAATTGCGTGCGTTAGAAGAAGAATAATAAGAAGAAGTTGCGGAAGAAGACTTGGAATAACAGTACAGTGCATTTTCATGCACTGTAATAAGAATAAGAAAACTTGGAATAACAGTATAGTGCATTTTCATGCACTATAATAAATCGGATAACAGTAGAGTGCATTTTCATGCACTCTAACTAGAAATGCAATTCCCGAGGAATTACACGAGGGGATGCAATCTGTTGGGTAGACTTTTATTTTGACACACAGGAAACACTTCAATAGGATGTGTAGTTCAGGGAGAGAGAGAGATGCTTAAAGCCAAACATTCTAAAGTGGAACTCTGTTCTAGAATCTTTGATTAAAAGTGACAGTTGGATTCACAGGGCAGTGTTCTAACTAGACTGGGAACTGAGAGTTCTGGCTCATTATGACATCACATTCTCCATTAAAGTCTATGGAGGAAAAATACACTTTTAATTACAAATATCTCAAAAAGTATAAACTTCTCAAAAATGTCAAATAGATTGTCTAGTAGATATTTGGAAGATCTACAGAACGGTGTTTCAACCAAGTTTGTACGTTAAGCGGTTCGGGCTGAATAGCGCGCACAAAAAGGTAAAAAGAATAATAATAACTAGAAATGCAATTCCAAGGAATTACCAGTGCCTGAAAATGCAAAAATAGATAGATAATGTAGATATGGTTGCTAAGGTGTAGCTAGGGTAAACATGGTGGTTGCATAGTTTACAGAGAGTTGAGTGTGAAGGTAGACAGTTTAAAGATGAAACATTCCAGCTCTAACTTAACTAATGATTTCTATTCATGTTAAAATGTTGATTAGCTAACTTAGGTAATGATTTCTAGCAGTTACGCTAAAAATGCTAATTATGCTAGCAATGATAACTTTACTAACAATGATAACCAGGTTGATTAGCTAACTTAACCGATGATTTCTAGCAGTTATGCTAAAAATGCTAACTATGCTAACCATGCTAACTAGCTAACTTGCTAGTGAGGACTTTTATTTTGAAACATTTGTTGCTAGGGTATCCATGGTGGCCACTATCAAGAAACAAGAAGTTACTGCAGTATAATCATGTTGGTTGCTATGGAAACGGTCATAAACACTTAATTTTAATGGTTGCTATATTGGTTGCTAGGTACATGGAGGTTTCATGTAGTTGACTGGAGGCATAGTGGATGATAACTGACAGTTGGAATGGTTGAACAGTTCAATAGTTGAGTAGTTTCAATGGTTAAATGATTTAATAGTGTATTATTGCAGTGAGGACTTTTATTTTGAAACAGTTGTGGACAGAGGAAACAGTTAACAGGATATGTAGTCTTCTGAGAGACTGTATGCTTAAAGCCAGAGAAACTGACAGTTGGTGCCCAGGTGGCTCTGAGACAGAGTAGATTGTTTAAAAGTTGAATGTAGATCGTCTAATTAATGTTGATAGACAGAGAGTTTAATGGATGTTGATAAACAGTTTAATGGGTGGATGAGTGAATGGTCTGAAGAAGATGAATGGATAGAAAGTTGGATGGAATGTGCCTTATATTCTTGTAGAATGGAGAGACACAGCTCTCTACTGAGAGAGTAGTGGATACAGATACAGGTGTAATCAATTTAACTGGCTAGTCTTAAGAGAGCCAGGCCTGAGACAGAGTAGATTGTTTCAAAGTTGAATGTAGATCGTCTAATTGATGTTGATAGGCAGACTGTTTAGAATGGGTGGATGAGTGAATGGTTTGAAGAAGATGAATGGATAGAAAGTTGGATGGAATTAGGAAGACTTATGTTGATACCGTTGATACGGGGGAACAGAAAATGTAGTCTCAAGAGATCCAGTTTAAAGCCTGAGAGAGAGAGAGAGAGCTGCTGCACCTGGACTGGCCACCTGGCGTAACATTCTAATTGCTGCCGTGATGTCATAATGAGCAATGTTAAGTCTATGGGGAAATGTTTAATAGTTTTTAATTTACAGTTTAAAAAGTATAAAAGTTACAAAGTTGAAAAATAAATTGCACAGGTCTCCTTAGTAAGACCTACGTAGCAAAGTTTTAATCAAGTTTCTACGTTAAACGGTTCAAGCTGAATTGCGAGCGTTAGAAGAAGAAGTGGAACTAGAAATGCAATTCCAAGGAATTACCAGTGCATGAAAATGCAAAAATATATAGATAGATAATGTAGATATGGTTACTAAGGTGTAGCTAGGGTAAACATGGTGGTTGCATAGTTTAAAGAGAGTTAATGTGTGAAGGTAGACAGTTTAAAGGTTAAACATTCCAGTTGTAACTTAACTAATGATTTCTAAAAGGTATGTTAAAATGTTAACAATGATAACCAGGTTGATTGGTTTACTAAGCTAATGATTTCTAACAGTTATGGTAAAAATGTTAACAATGCTAACTATGTTAACAATGCTAACCAGGTTGATCAGCTAACTTAACTAATGATTTCTAACAAAAATGTTAAAAATGTTAACTATGCTAACAATGCTAACTATGCTACCAATGTTAACCAGGTTGATTAGCTAACCTAGCTAATGATTTCTATCAGTAATGCTAAAAATGCTAACTATGCTAACAATGCTAACTATGCTAACCAGGTTGATTAGCTAACTTAGCTAATCATTTCTAGCAGTTATGTTAAAAATGCTAACTACGTTAACAATGTCAACTATGCTAACAATGCCAACCAGGTTGATTAGCTAACTTAGCTAATCATTTCTAGCAGTTATGCTAAAAATGCTAACTATGCTAACAATGCTAACTATGTTAGCAATGCTAACTAGGTTGATTAGCTAACTTAGCTAATCATTTCTAGCAGCTATGCTAAAAATGCTAACGATGCTAACTATGCTAACCATGCTAACTAGTTAACTTGCTACTGAGGACTTTTATTTTGAAACATTTGTTGATAGGGTATCCATGGCTGCCACTATCAGGAATAAAGAAGTTACTGTAGTAAAATCATGTTGGTTGCTATGGAAACGGTCATAAACGCTTAATTTTAATGGTTGCTATGTTGGTTGCCAGGTACATGGAGGTCTCATGTAGTTGACTGGAGGCATAGTTGATGATAACTGACAGTTGGAATGGTTGAACAGTTAAATAGTTGAGTAGTTTCAATGGTTAAATGATTTAATAGTGTATTATTGCAGTGAGGACTTTTATTTTGAAACGGTTGTGGAAAGACGAAACAGGTTAACAGGATATGTAGTCTTCACAGAGAGTTGTATGCTTAAAGCCTGAGAGAGAGAGAGAGCTGCTGCAGGTGGGGCTGGCCACCTGGCATAAGATTCTAATTGCTTAACGACCCGACTGTGATGTCATAGAGGCCAATGTTAAGTCTATGGGGAAATTTTTAATAGTTTTTAATTTATAGTTTAAAAAGTATAAAAGTTACAAAGTTGAAAAATACTTAGCAGCATGCCCCTATTGAAGACCTACGTTACAACGTTTGAATGAAGTTTCTAGGTTAAACGGTTCAAGCTGAATAGAAAAAATGAATTTGGTAAGCGGAATAATAATAACTAGAAATGCAATTCCAAGGAATTACCAGTGCATGAAAATGCAAAAATATATAGATAGATAATGTAGATATGGTTACTAAGGTGTAGCTAGGGTAAACATGGTGGTTGCATAGTTTAAAGAGAGTTAATGTGTGAAGGTAGACAGTTTAAAGGTTAAACATTCCAGTTGTAACTTAACTAATGATTTCTAAAAGGTATGTTAAAATGTTAACAATGATAACCAGGTTGATTGGTTTACTAAGCTAATGATTTCTAACAGTTATGGTAAAAATGTTAACAATGCTAACTATGTTAACAATGCTAACCAGGTTGATCAGCTAACTTAACTAATGATTTCTAACAAAAATGTTAAAAATGTTAACTATGCTAACAATGCTAACTATGCTAGCAATGTTAACCAGGTTGATTAGCTAACCTAGCTAATGATTTCTATCAGTTATGCTAAAAATGCTAACTATGCTAACAATGCTAACTATGCTAACCAGGTTGATTAGCTAACTTAGCTAATCATTTCTAGCAGTTATGTTAAAAATGCTAACTACGTTAACAATGTCAACTATGCTAACAATGCCAACCAGGTTGATTAGCTAACTTAGCTAATAATTTCTAGCAGTTATGCTAAAAATGCTAACTATGCTAACAATGCTAACTATGTTAGCAATGCTAACTAGGTTAATTAGCTAACTTAGCTGATCATTTCTAGCAGCTATGCTAAAATTGCTAACGATGGTAACTATGCTAACCATGCTAACTAGCTAACTTGCTACTGAGGACTTTTATTTTGAAACATTTGTTGATAGGGTATCCATGGCTGCCACTATCAGGAATAAAGAAGTTACTGTAGTAAAATCATGTTGGTTGCTATGGAAACGGTCATAAACGCTTAATTTTGATGGTTGCTATGTTGGTTGCCAGGTACATGGAGGTCTCATGTAGTTGACTGGAGGCATAGTTGATGATAACTGACAGTTGGAATGGTTGAACAGTTAAATAGTTGTAGTTTCAATGGTTAAATGATTTAATAGTGTATTATTGCAGTGAGGACTTTTATTTTGAAACAGTTGTGGAAAGACGAAACAGGTTAACAGGATATGTAGTCTTCACAGAGAGTTGTATGCTTAAAGCCTGAGAGAGAGAGGGCTGCTGCAGGTGGGGCTGGCCACCTGGCATAAGATTCTAATTGCTTAACGACCCGACTGTGATGTCATAGAGGCCAATGTTAAGTCTATGGGGAAATTTTTAATAGTTTTTAATTTATAGTTTAAAAAGTATAAAAGTTACAAAGTTGAAAAATACTTAGCAGCATGCCCCTATTGAAGACCTACGTTACAACGTTTGAATGAAGTTTCTAGGTTAAACGGTTCAAGCTGAATAGAAAAAATGAATTTGGTAAGCGGAATAATAAGAAGAAGAAGAAGAAGCCTAGGAAGAACAGTACAGTGCATTTTCATGCACTGTAATAAGAAGCCTAGGAAGAACAGTACAGTGCATTTTCATGCACTGTAATAATAAGAAACCTAGGAAGAACAATATAGTGCATTTTCATGCACTATAATAACTAGAAAAGCATTTCCTGAAGGAAATACCAGTGCATGGAAAGTCATTGCAAGGATTATGCTAGGGTACTGAAAGTGATTACTAAGGTGTTGCTAGGCTAATTAAAATGGTTACTATTCTATAAAAAGTGGTTACTAGGTTGGTTGCTAGGGAAATCATGTTGGTTGCTAGGGAAATCACATTGGTTGCTAAGGTGGTTGCCAGGGTGTCATTATGGAAGTGGTTGCTAGGTTGTTACTAAGTAATTATAGTGGTTGCTTTGCTATAAAAAGTGTTATTTTAAATATAGTTTTGAAAAGTTATTGAAATTGGGAGAAATAGAGAGAGTGATAGAGAAAGTCAGAGGAAGTGAAGAAAAAGAAGTGAAAGAAAGTGGGGATGACAAGTGAGCTATCCAGTTCAATGGAGAGACACACAGAGAAGAAGGTCCATTGAAGTTGCTGAAGTCAGTGAGAGAACACTGGCAAAGTTGATTCCATTCTATTTCTTTGAAAGCTAATTATGATGTCACAAAGCCAATGTTAAGTCTATGGCAAAATTAAGTTTAGTTTTTATTTAATATCTCAAAAAGTAAAAGTCGTAGAAATATGAAAAGTAATAGACTGAAAATTTGATGCAAGAGCTACGTGACCAAGTTTGAACCAAGTTCCTACGATAAGTGGTTCAAGTCAAATTAGGGCCTGGAAGAATAATAAAAATAAAAATAATAACTAGAAATGCAATTCCAAGGAATTACCAGTGCATGAAAATGCAAAAAAAAATATAGATAGATAATGTAGATATGGCTACTAAGGTATAGCTAGGGTAAACATGGTGGTTGCATAGTTTAAAGAGAGTTGATAGTGTTTAGGTAGACATTTTAAAGCTTAAACATTCCTGTTCTAACTTAACTAATGATTTCTAAAAGGTATTCTAAAATGTTAACTATGCTAACAATGATAACCAGGTTGATTGTTTTACTTGGCTAATGATTTCTAGCAGTAATGCTAAAAATGTTAACTATGCTAACAATGCTAACTACGCTAACAATGCTAACCACGTTGATTAGCTAACTTAGCTAATCATTTTTAGCAGTTATGCTAAAAATGCTAACAATGCTAACAATGTTAACAATGCTAACAATGTTAACTATGCTAACAATGCTAACCAGGTTGATTAGCTAACTTAGCTAATCATTTTTAGCAGTTATGTTAAAAATGCTAACTATGCTAACAATGTTAACTATGCTAACCATGCTAACTAGCTAACTTGGTACTGAGGACTTTTATTTTGAAACATTTGTTGATGGGGTATCCATGGCTGCCACTATCAGGAATAAAGAAGTTACTGTAGTAAAATCATGTTGGTTGCTATGGAAACGGTCATAAACGCTTAATTTTGATGGTTGCTATGTTGGTTGCTAGGTGCATGGAGGTCTCATGTAGTTGACTGGAGGCATAGTTGATGATAACTGACAGTTGGAATGGTTGAACAGTTAAATAGTTGAGTAGTTTCAATGGTTAAATGATTTAATAGTGTATTATTGCAGTGAGGACTTTTATTTTGAAACAGTTGTGGAAAGAGGAAACAGTTAACAGGATATGTAGTCTTCACAGAGAGATTGTATGCTTAAAGCCTGAGAGAGAGAGGGCTGCTGCAGGTGGGGCTGGCCACCTGGCATAAGATTCTAATTGCTTAATGATCCGATTGTGATGTCATAGAGGCCAATGTTAAGTCTATGGGGAAATTTGTAATAGTTTTTAATTTATAGTTTAAAAAGTATAAAAGTTACAAAGTTGAAAAATACTTAGCAGCCTTCCCCTATTTAAGACCTACGTTGCGACGTTTGAATGAAGTTTCTAAGTTAAACGGTTCAAGCTGAATAGAAAAAATGAATTTGATCAGCGGAATAATAATAAGAAGAAGAAGCCTTGGAAGAACAGTACAGTGCATTTTCATGCACTGTAATAAAAAGAAAAAACGAAGGAATATCAATACAGTGCATTTCCATGCACTGTAATAATAAGAAGCGACCGGATTTCAATAGAGGGGATGCATCCCCTCTAATAATAAGAAGCGACCGGATTTCAATAGAGGGGATGCATCCCCTCTAATTAAACCAGAAAAAAACATGAATAGACCCTTCAGTAATTCAATGAAGTAGAACAGGTCATGCATCCTGATCGTTGGACTAAATGTCATAGCCACGCCATGCACCTCAAATGTAACTCCTCTAGGTGTCCATGTTTGTTTCTGCAGCTCTACCTGAAGCTAAGCTAACAGCGGAGCCACAGAGTCCTGTGTCCACTGGGACGACGGTCACTCTGAAGTGTGTGATAGAATCACACAGTAACTGGACATATAAGTGGTACAAGGACAGAAAAAATAATCTTGAGATTGAGGGGAACAACTTCACCATCACCAGAGCTACTGAGTCTGATGAGGGGACATACTGGTGTCAGGGAGTGAGAGGAGAGAGACCCACATCAACACAGCTCAGTAATGCAGTTTCTGTTGGCAAGAAGGGTGAGTTTTTCTCCAAGTACATATGTTGTATGTCTTGTTTTTTGCCTTTATTTGGATAGGACAGTGAAGATTGACAGGAAGCGAGTGGGAGAAAGAGAGAGAGAGATGGGGTGGGCACTTGGGTGCGTGCATGGTATGGTGTTGTATTCTGTTGTGCCACAGTGCCCCTCCTTTGTATATGTTAAATGTATATTATTGTATGTCTAGAAATATGTATGTCTCAAAACTAATTGTGTGATACAAGGACGGTATACTATGAAGCAAAATAAGTGGGTTAGTTAGCGAGCTACAGTAAGTTGCAGCGACAGTCAGGATCGTAACCATTATCATAGTACAAATTACCTCAAACTACTTCATCGCTAGTTCAGGGTTTGTGGAGCCAGCGCACAGAAAGAACTCCTCAGTATGTGTAACTTAATAGTATACTCCTAAGGTTTAGATATACCGATTCGTTTTCAGGTTCTGAGTCCAGTCCTTTTATAACGGGTGTTGCAGTGGCTGGGGGTGTGGTCGGAGGAGTGGTCCTCACTGTCATCATTTTAAAAGTTATTTCATATTACTACAGAAGACAGAAAGGTGAACTGATCCCTTTGAATATGAATTAATATTATTTTTATTTTGTATTGTTTTATATTTATATTTATTTAATATTTTATTTTGCTATTTAGAGGAGTTGTTTTTCTTAACTTGATTGTGTGCCTGCAGGTCCCATTTCCATCTCCTCCAGTGCAGGGCCGTAAGTACATTCTATAAGTTCTATCAATTCTATAAGTTCTATCACTCCTTTATAATGTATGACACATACATTTAGTGTTCAATATGGCATACAGTATTATGCTGATGCTATATTTTAATGTAGTGATACAGCTACTGTATGATACCCAAGTGTTATCAGGTGTTGCCATGGCATCACTGACAGCAGCTGACAGAGTTAAATGTGATTAGGACATTTAGTTGCTTGGCTGTGTTGTTCCAACCAATATATTCTTGACTTTGACCTCAAGAGAAAAATAGAGAAAATCACAATTATTCAGGTTTAATTTACAGTTCAGTACGGTGACATGTTGCTGTGATGTGCATGTTGATGTGCCATTTAGATCTCTATCGCCCCCTACTGGTCTGGCTGAGAGACATGCTGATGAGCACCAGCATCAGTCTGATGGAGGTGAGCAAGGCCTCCCACTCGTGCATATCAAGTGTTATTGTTTAAATCCTACTGTATGTAATGAAATACCATTTATTGAAAACTGCATAGAAAGAGTGACTTTAATGACTAATAATAATGCTCTGTCTATTAGGAGGGCTTCCTGTTTATGAAACAATTCCACTCACAGACCAGAGCAGACCAGGTGAGGTTTCATGGGACAACCAGATTACTTTATCATTTATAACAATGCCAGTTCTCACTGAGGTTTATTTATTGACAGTGCTGGATACAGTGTATGACAAACTGTCGCTCAGCAAAATGGGTATGTATCTATCACTCAAGATGGACAAAGCTATTGATAGCATGTGGTATATTAATCTTAAATCGACCACTTAAATCACATTTAGATATATGAAAGATGTACTCTTAATTTATAAACGTGTGTGTATATGTGACGATAACTTAACATATCTATCATACAACAGTTGCACTTCTGTATCTGTGCTTTGTGTCTAGGAAACCTTTCGTCACCATGTAATCCATATCAGCTTGTGAAGTGAAGCAGCATCAGCATGGGATTGAACTCACAACCTTTACAACCATGAAGCCCTGTTACCTACACTGTAATGCTGCCTGTGGTGAAAGTGATCTGTGTGCACACGTCCTGTGTTTAAAACTTCTCTGTTGATACCGTGTCTTCACCAGTAGAGGGTGTAGGTGATCTCACAGTGACTTCCTGGCCCTCCACCCCACTTGCACTACAGTGAATCTAGCCATCATCATGTGCAAGTCTAATGCTGACTCATTTCTTCATTTAGTGAGAATTATAGTACCCTCCGCTTACAGAGAAGAGAGAGTGAGACGTTTGGACAAGGAGGAAAGCCTTTGGGGAGAACTAAAGATGGTGCAAGCCCCTTTATGATATTATTACTTATATTAAACCCTGTTCTGTTATGCTAATGTGGCCTGCACAATGAAATCAATGTAATACATTTTGTTTCCAATTTTTCATTCTTATCCCTCTTATCCCTATCTGCTGCTTACAGCTATTTTAAATCCTTCTCTTGTCAAATGCATTATTCTGTATTCACCAATACATGTTATTGGGAAACAACAACCTTAAAGGGATTGTCCGGAGTAAAATGCACTTTAGATCAATTTACGGATGATTGGGAGTACATACGTTGAGTTGACATCAAATCATGTCATTGAGAAAGTTTGATTTTACCGTTTTTAGCCAAAACTCGTTAGCCTGGAAGTGAACGGGGCACGTCCTTTCGCCGCTACAAAACGCTATTTTTATACCTCTTCTACTGTTCCAAACAACATTACACTTACGTGGTAGTGAGTAGAGGGTCCCTAAAGCCAAAACGAAGTATCCCCAGGTCTTTATGTGGTCGGATTGAGAGTCCAGAATGAATTTAATCGAGTCAGTACCTTTCCGGAAATGTTGCTGAGGTGTTGCTAAAATGTTTCTCAGCTGCAGCAGCAACATTTCCGGAAAGGTACTGGCTTGATTAAATTCATTCTCTGTTCTAGAATCTTTGGTGAGGACCACTCCCCCGGCCACGCCCCCAGCCACTGCCACACACATTAAAAATGGACTGGACTCAGAGCCTTAAAAATATTCAGTCAACATCTGATAAAGAGGGCAACAATCAGATTAGAGGGATGTCATTGGTGCCCTATAGAACTCTAACGTCTCAAAAAGTAGGACAAATACGCGTCCGGCTTGATGCAAGGCAGGGCATTGAAAAACCGGACGTTCCGGCCTAAAGCCGGACGTCTGGCCACCCTAGTGACCATCATCCCAGTAGACACAGGACTCTGTGGTTCTGCTGTTAGCTTAGCTGTAGGCATGCCATGCCAACTCCACTGGGAACCCCAAGGTGACGTTCTCTCCAGGGAACACAGAACTCTGGGGGTCTAATGTTAGGGGAGCAGGGAGGGCTGTGGAAACAAATATGAGATGAGGAGAAGGACAAGATTTAAGCTGCTCAGGATGTTTTTTTCAGCAGGGTATGATTTCATCATATTGCTTTAAATGATACATGGGGCAACTTTTTGAGCAATGTTGCTAGGCAACCACATAACGGGTTCAATGTGTTCCGATTGGATGATTGAAATTGGAAGAAGAAACTGATGAACTGATGAAGATCTCTTGGGAAACTTGGGGTTGGTGTAAGAGTGGGCAACCTACTCGTCATTCATCTCGCACTGGATCATCACAACAACTCTAGCCACATTACTTAAGCAATAAGCCCCGAGAGGCCGTGGGTTATACTGTATAATCGAACAGCTAAGGGGCGTTGTTAGGCACGACGCGAAGCGTCGATTATACAGTAGGCTATAAACCATGGACTCGAGTGGCTTATTGATTTTCTAAAACGGTTACTACGTCGATCTAGCAAGATTTATGAAACTACGGCACAGCAACGACAATGTAAGGATGTATTCATAGATAATCTTTCTTCCGCCAAGAAATATATTCCCCCCATATGAATGGTTGCCATGCAACAACAAGACGCAGCCACTCTAACTTTTGTGGTAGCGCATTACTATAGAACGAAATGCGGTCAAGGTGTGAGTTTATTGTGATATTTACAACGGCATCGAACGCAATTCAGCCAATCACAATCAAGGACCGGAACTATCCGTTTTAGAATAGTCAGTACCTGTCAGAGGCAATATTCATTGTTTTGCACTTGTGTGATGTCATCAAATCACAAAAAATAAAAAAATATTTTTTTTTAAACGACAAAAATACACACCCATAAAGTAGTTTGATTCAAAATACGTTGATGTATTTAAAATGTATCATAAATACTGCCCATCCCTGGAAAGAAGCATGACCTTGTCAGTTTTAGACAAATTGGGCACCCCTGAAATACTGGATGGGTACCCTGATATGCTGCCAGAAAGGGGAATTCCTACACTGAAAAAAATTATCAATAGATCATCTGTTATGTTGACTGATCCACTTCCCTTCTCATTTTTTTGCAAGAAACACATCAGATAAGAAATAAATTATGTCTGTTCTGCTTTTCTTGAAACTACGGGTCACTCCCAGTGGGTGAGTAAGGCGAAATGATGACAGCCCTATTATAAAAAGCACAATTAGAAGCTTGTTGGCCATCAACTTTTCTTTTGGTTCCTCTTAGGCTGCTTGCACTGGACGAGAAATGACGTGTATCAGTGAGTAAACCTGTTGTTTCTGTGGCAACTGTGGCATGGCATTCAACACGTCAGATCATACGGCAACCCATTTAAACCTTTCATTTCCAGACACTTCCAGACACTTACATGTGTATGCTCACTCACACACACACACACACACACACACACACACACACACACACACACACACACACACACACACAGTGCAGGTAGAACCCTATTCTGTGGCGGGGAGCAACATCACGCATCAACTCTCACCCACACACACAAACACGATTCACCGAGACCATGACAACCGCCAACACCCATATAGAGTAGGGCCTATGCATGTGCGCACACACAACTGTGTAGCTGTGTGTGTGAACAGCTGTGTATGCTACCAGCAGAAACAACCAATTCAGAACAATTAATTAAAATAATTTGCATCAATCATACAATTGCAAGCAATAATGCCACATGGGGCTACTATTAACATCCTCATTGTCCTGCCTTAAAACTTTAACCCTCAGTTTCCTCAAACTTGTCTGTTGTCTGAATGCTAGGCCAAGACATACCTTTTTTACATTTTCTATCTTCCGTTTATATTCTTTTAGCCTCCCAAGAACAGAATCTCTTGATCTCATGTTTTGACACAGGCTAACAGCAGGCCTACTACATATCATTATCAGCCAATCGGAAAACTATTGGCTGATATGTAAATGATCTAAAAGATAGTAGGCCTACAGGGCCTCTTTGCGTCGCTAAGTGAAAAAAAAGCATAGAATGCAGCAAATGCAGAATCAGCAGAAAGCATTTTTAGCCTATTATTATTACTATTATTATTATTATTATTTTCTGGGCCCTGCTCCAGACCGGCCCTGCGTGCATACACACACTCACAACGTGCGCGCAAACACACACACACACACACACAAATGGCAGGACTCAACATTTCGTGTGAAGCGTGGTACAGTATGTAGTACTTGCTACTTGTGGTGTGTCTTGTGTTGTGTTTTAGTGGTGAATTGTGCATCTGTGTGTATGCGAGTATGTGTATCTGCACCTCTCTCTCTATGCATGTCTGGGTTTGTTTACGTGAGAGTATACCCTCTGCCATCATTAAAAAAGCCCACATGAGATCTCACACCTCTCATTTCACACTAACTGAAGACAACCCTCCACACACACATGCACATACACACGCCACATGCATGCATACGCACTGAGGCCATTGCGGCTCTCTGGCCATCAGCTGCCTGGAAATGAAGCTGCAAAGAGCTATATGCAGCCAATGAGCAAACGCTGTCCGCAACCTCACTTCCTCTGAGACGGCTGGGTGAGTGGGTGGGTGGCCTTTCACTTCGCCTCACGCTTCAACACACTCGCTTATCTTCCCTCTGCAGAGCAAGTTAAACCAAATGGACATTATTCACCTGAGAGTACGAAAGCCCTCCCAATTTCTCAGTTCCCACTCTGTGCATGGGGGAGAAGATGTGGAACACTACCCAAAAGGGGGTGTGTACAGAACAAGCTAAATAAAAACATTTGTTTTTTTGTTGACTAATTATGGAAAACATGCGTATTTTGTGCATGCATGGTTTATGCAACTATTGACTGTAATGTTCTCATTATTCTCATAATTCTCAGTTGTAGGAAAGCTGATGAGATGACAAACACGATCCATTGAAACCCACCCCACCACATTGACATTTAAATCATCAGTCATGGTTACATAGAACACACACACACACACACACACACACAGCAGAAACCACACATACTAACACACACACACACACACATAAACACACACACAGATGAGCAAACATGCAGAACGAGAGAGAAGATACCAAACACACCAAGACACACACATGTGTAAGGACACACACACACACACACACACACACACACACACACACACACACACACTGTGCAAGGTGCTTTCAGCAGGTTCTACCGCTGGGGTCTAGCTGTTGGTCTATGTTCACCACATTCACACACAGTGAGACTTATCAGCACCCCAGTCTCTCAAGTTGCAGAGGAAGTTCTTCTCCTTCCCCCTTTCTCTCTCTCTCTCTCTCCCTCTCCCTCGCTCTCTATCTCACCCTCCTTGCACCCACCCTCAGTCTTCTCCCAACGGTTTCCTTTTTACGTTTTTTTTTTGTATTCTAACTCAGCATCTCAGCAAGGCGCAGGGGGGGTGGAGGAAACCCTTTAGTTTGCGTCTGTCAGAACTACAGAATGTCTTTCCACCACCGTTATTTTCTGATTCTGTCCAGCACCGGATTGCTGATCCTCCTCCTTCTACAAGGTAAGGTCATCGGAGAACACCACCTCTCTTTTTAAAAAGTTTTAGCTTAGTTTGGTTTAGCGATTATTTGTTGGATTTTTGACATGCTTCTACAAAACTAAGACGAGCCCAGAGTAGCGAAGACTTCCTCTTTTGAGTGAATGTGCTGAGTCCATCAAAAATGTAGACATAATGTGCCAATGGACAGGTCAGATCAAAAAGGTTTCAGCTTTCAGATTTAGGTTTTCATTAATTTGCATCATTTTTTTTCTGATTTCTATTTGCTTGTTCCAATATTGGGCTTATAGTGTCAGAACACTTACACAAGCCAAGTAAGACAAAACACTTGGAGATAAATGACTCACATCTAAACCGTAAACCTGACCAGTCAAACTAAAAAAACTGAAAATATTTGATAACTGTTTTTGCATATAACTTTTTAATCAAAGTTAGAATAAAAGTTATTTGATTTAAGTAACTCAAGTATTTTTATTGAAGGTGACTTGAGGCAATTCAGTCTATGGCATATTTTGAAAACATATCTTGGGTATATGGGTAGCAATGGGTAGCAATACAATCGTAACAGTATTGAAATGTCATCAGCATGCTAGTATACATCACAGTCGGACCCTCTATTGCATGGTGTTGCCTTATGGCAACAAATGGTTTATCTTTAGTGTTAATTGGCATTAACACAAAAAGGGGACTTACATTTTGGTATACAAAAAACAACTTTTAGGTCACCTGACTAGGATATACAGTATTGTTAGCACATCTATTTACACAGAGAGGTAATATGTGACCACCACCAGCTATGCACTACCTCTAGGTGGTCAAAATTCAGAATTTAGGCATAATTTCTTTGAGAAAAAAGCAAAAACAAAACAAAAAAAACAATCTGGACTATATGTAAATATGAATAATTTATCATTAAAACAAGTGTATATATAATGAGTTTTTTGTAAATTGGCAAAATGTATTTGTTGCATAGCACTAGGATACTCTGAGAACATAGCCTTTTGACAATATTTTTAATGTTTTTTTTTTAATTTGTAATATAGAAGACATATTGGAGTCTTTTAGGATATTGTAAATGTTTACCAATTTGCAAATTATCTGTGGAATGAGGTTCAGATAGAGACTGGAGCAGTAAAGATGTATTTTGTGTTATTGTTCACTACACAGTCAGCTATACATGCTTTGTTTGGAATTTTGGGAAACATAAAAGCACATTGTTGTCCTTTCCACCAAAGAAGTATCAGGATTAGCTATAATGCTGCAATGCGGAGAAAAACATTGAAGTATGTAGCAGATAGAGACTGCAGTCACCCAATCTGTCTCTTTGGCTACACCTACAAGTCTAAGGGCAAATGGGGTGACCCTTCTCTCCTCTCATTATAAATGGTGTAAGAAGTGGGCTGGCTTGCTGAGGAACCATCCAAGTCATGCCCAGTGTGTGCCTGTAGTATGAACCACACGGGAGAACCCTAGATTAGGTTGACCCTTGAATGTGGGACCCCAAATATGAATGATCCATGGCTTCACAGGGCAGGAGATGTCTGTCAGAGGTATATGTGAAGGGTAGGTCTCTCTTTGTGCACAGCATGGATTTGCACAATTTTGTGAAGGGGGGGGGGGGGGGCTGAATATGTCCTCTGACTGCAATAGAACCCTATGAATTTGGGAAATGAAAGTCATCTAAATTCAATATAGTCATTTAAATTATGACATTATTATGACCGTCGCTAGCATAGCTAGCGCTAGCATATCATCATTGTCAAAGTTTTTCTTCTTCATCATCTTCTTCTTTTTTTCCCGTCATCTACTTCCTGATTTTTTACCCCTGGACACCGTAGCACCAGGGCACATGAAACCTGGTTTGCATGTAGCCCCTGTAGACCTTTGCAGTTGCAAATGCAGTTTTTCCTAAATCACCATGGCACAGAGGATGACAAAATGTTTATGGTATGTTGGTCTCAAGAGCCTGCATGAACTTAGCTTATAACCAGTCATTTGTGATTTGCACTCCCATGGTAAAAAATTAAAATGCAATATTATACTGCTGTAATCGCCCCTATCTTCAGATTAAATGTTATGAACTGCACCAAATTTCATGTGTAAGATTAACCTGACTTCCTCTTTTTTTGTGGAAATTCATCCTTGGGGACTATAAAATAAATGAATTTATGTGTACATTTAGTGACTACACCCATGCAGATGGTGGTGAAGGGTTGCTGTGGTTGCTCGATGCTACTGTCACACACACACACACACACACACACACACACACACACACACACACACACACACACACACACACACACACACACACACACACACATAAATACACACACACACACAGACACGCAGCAACACACACACCTACATAAAAATGCACACAAACACATGCATAAACACAGCCACATGCATGCACACACTCACCAAGACACATAAAACACAAGCAGGCAGGCAGACACAGACACACACACAACAATATCCCCACCACACACACTCACAGTGAAAACTCACAGACAGAGAAGCACTCATACACAAAAGCCAGTGCACACATGCTCACACTCATTTACATATATAAAGGTTGCAGTAGGGGATGGAGTAGACGATGGAAACAACAGCATGATTTATATTTGCGGAGAGAATGTGCGGCGATCATATAGTGTACCGCTTTGCAGCACATCTAGTTCAATATAAACTTTGGTTTTGATCAAAACAATTACTTTATGTCCCTATGGGAAGGCTATATACTGTATTTCCAAGGCCTCTGCCAAGGAGGATATGTTTGTATCAGGGTTTGTTTGTATGTTTGTCTGTTGATCTGTCTGTCTGTTTGTTAGCAAGATAACTCAAAAAGTGATGGATGGATTTCAATGACATTTTCAGGGAAGGTCTGAAATGACCCAAGGAAGAAACGATTACATTTTGGGAGTGATCCGTCCCAGTGTCACATTTAGCCCAGAGAACACATTGTCACATTTAGCCCTCCAGAGAACCGGCTCTGTTCCTGTTGGCCAACCAACATTTGAACTGTTCAGAGCGTTTTCACCAAAGAAAAAGCGGTGCGGAACGTGGCACCTGACCTTGGTTCGGAAGTTGAACCAGAAAATACACTATATTGCCAAAAGAATTGGGTTACCTGCCTTGACCCCCCTAATGACTTAAAGGGATATTCCGCAATTGCAAACGTACCATGGGCGCAGTGATATCACTCAGCATCTGAAAATAGTCCCCATAGACAACAAGCAGTAGTGCCAGTAGTTTGCAAGTTGCTTAGATTATTACGCCAGATGAGAGTGTAGTTCCATGTCAAAGCAGTTGGTCTTATTGCACTTTCTAACTTGAGAAGAGACACGTTTAAAATGGGAAAATTACCGGAAATCTTAGTCACTTTTAAACATGATGCTAGCAGGCGAGATGCTACTGGTCTAATCCGTTTCAATTATCTATGCTAGGCTGAAGCTAAAAGTTGTATTACCAGACTCACAGAATGGCTAGATGAACAGGAAAAAGGTAAATATCAATTGTTTTGCTCGAGGGGAGGTGGAAAATGAGCTTATTTCCAAAAATGGCGGAATATCCCTTTAAGTGACATCCCATTCTTAATCCATAGGGTTTGATATGACGTCTTGCTTTGTGCACTGGTGCACAGTCATGTTGGAACAGGAAGGGGCCATCCCCGAGCTGGGCTTGGCCCCTTAGTTCCAGTGAAAGGAACTCTGAATGTTATAGCATTAACCAATAGATTTTGGACAATTCCATGCTCCCAACTTTGTGGGAACAGTTTGGATAGCCACTTCCTGTTCCAACATGACTGTGCACCAGTGCACAAAGCAAGGTCCATAAAGACATGGATCTCAGAGTTTGGTGTGGATGAACTTGACTGACCAGTATAGTGCTGATCTCGACCCGATAGAACACCTTGAGATGAATTAGAGCGGAAGCTGAGAGCCAGTCGCCTCGTCCAACATAGTGTGACCTCAAAAATGCGCTTCTGGAAGAATGGCCAAAAATTCCCATACACACTCCTAAGCCTTATGGAAAGCCTTCCCAAGGCAAGGCAAGGCAAGGCAATTTATTTATATAGCACATTTCATACACAAGTGCAATTCAAAGTGCTTCACACAGATATACACAAATATATAATCACAATATAATGGTCATTAAAATTAACCATAAAACCAGGTGCACAACAATTCAAATAAAATATAAAATAAGTATAATTCCCAGAAAAGTCATAGCTGTTGTGGCTTGAAAGGGTGGACTAATGTCATATTAAACCTATGGATTAAGAATAGGATGTCACTTAAGTCATTAGGGTGGTCAAGGCAAGTGACCCAATACTTTCTGGAAATATAGTGTAGTTGTTTTTTCCTGCGAACTGGAGTGGATGTGTCATTCTGCCATTCAGAGGGGAAAAGGCTAAAAGCATGAGTTTTCCATCCATATCAACTGTTGCCATGAGCTAGCAGTAGCAGTACACTGCATACAGTACGTTGACTACCCTGTAGTATTTTAAACAGGTAATTTCTGCCGCTTTTATGAGACAACTGTTCATATCGTTCTCCCGTTTCTGTGTGTCATTAACTTTTGTTTTAGCATGCAACACCCATTGTAGATGACGCATCCTCACTTCGGTTCAAAACTGGAGGAAATGCGGGCTGGTTCACTCGATAGCACCACGGTTTAAAGAATTCAGAATGTCACTGGTTTAACACCGGGTTCACTGTCGGTGGAAAACCGCCTATTGAGAGCACAGAGAAACTCTGTAAAGACTCAAGTAGGTTCAAGTAAGTGTTTTTTTTCACTTCCCCTGAATGATTACATTAACAATAGAGATGAATTCACCTACAGTATAACCAACATTCACAACAACTAGAAAATCACTGCAAACCTCTGCAAGCAAAAACATAACCGCCTCCTGGATCCAGACAGTGATATGGATCACTCCCAAAATATTATTGTTCCTTCCTAACTTTTTGAGTTATCTTGCGAACAGACAGACAGACAGACGGATAGACGAACAGGCAGACAGACAGAGAGACAAACAAACAAACCCTGATGAAAACATAACCTCATTGACAGAGGTACCCACCAGCACATGAAACTATAAAGACACAAAATACAGTATGTCCAACATTGCATTGGTAATAGTGTCCAAAAGTCTTCAAACATTTAAAAAAAAATAAAGTCACTGTGGTGTAGAATTGCATCAGAACATGTTTAAGGTACACTGTATGTCTACAATGTTGCTAATTTTTTTCAAACTTGCACTTATGGTATGTGTATTGCTTGGTGTGGATAATAATGTGCATTGCTGTTGTTATTGTCTGCTAGTCAGTAATCTCTCAATAATGGTAACAGGGAATGAACCAGTGGTGCACAGTGTCACAGCTGTTGACATGCTTGTTGTTGTCTATATTGAGTTATTTTACACAGTCTGATGTGATGCAATTCTGAGGCATATAGATATACAGATCAGCCGTAAAGATATGCTTTTGTTAACTTTCTTGATAAGCCTTACCACAAAGCCATAGCCATAATTTTGGGCAATGGACTGTGGTGGGCTAGTTAGAGAATGCATTTTTGATGAATAAATGATTGTTTATGCATAGTGCGGCCTATCTCTTGTTTCCATGATAGTCTATACTTTGGTCAGCACTCTAAAAAAGTTATAAGTCTTGAGTGAAGCCTGCTCCTACCTTTATGAACTTTTATGACATGGCTTCATCATATTTGTGTAAAAACTAGGTCCATGGGGGTTTGCATGTCAACTGCTATCCAATAGGAACAAAACCACAATGGGGAACTGGTTTTCCGAAACACAGGTTATTGGGCCAAACGTCTGGCTAGGCTTTAGTTTATACGATGACTGACAATTGAGCAACAGCAAAAGGGTCTTTCACATCATCTAAGTCTGCTTGAGTTGATTGTTTACAACAAGGCTATTGTTGATTAATGATGAATCAGAATATATTGACAGCAGTAACTAAAATTCGAACAGAAAACAGTGATTAAAGCATTTGTCGAGACGAAGGATGATTTTGCTTTTGTCCCAATGAGATTCACATATTTTGTTGCTCTGACAGATTGCATTGCATGATGGATGGCATTTTCTTATGTATCAGTTGAAACACGCACACATTGACACCAGAGTCACGATATTTGAAAACATGCAAATCAGACACACACACACACACACACACACACACACACACACACACACACACACACACACACACACACACACACACACACACGCACACACACACACACACACACACACACACACACACACACACACACAGTGCTACACACATAACAGACCGATGGACAGACTTGATTACAATATCAATAGCTCACAAGACATTAAAGGTATACTATGCAGGATTGGCGATTTCATCGCCGGTTTCGCTTTCAATTTCGCTCGTTTTATGCTTGCATATTTCTCTGCAGAGCTTCCCCTACAGCTTTAGCGTGTATATTTGACAAAGATCCTCAATCGGTCAGTCTGCCGTGCCTTTTCATGAGACTTTACATGACACTTCCTGGAGTAGAGCATGGGTGCGTGCCTGGTGTCTCCTGAAGTTGCAAGTGTGGTTCTACCGCTACAGACCACTAGAGCGGCCAAAAAACACAGCGTTCGACCGGTAATGACTCATTTAATCATATATAACAGTATGGAACGAATTGATTAACTGAAAAACGTTGCATAGTATACCTTTAATAATATAATGATCACCATATCATAGGACAGTGCATCCAAATTCCAGGATCATTTGTGATTGTTTGTGTTTGTTTGTCTGTCTGAATCTCACAGTCTCAAGTAAACACTGACTATTGAGTAAGACTTTGTTTAACCTCATGGATATTCAATAAAGGTTTCATTGTGCCTGTCAGTTTCTGAAATTACCCTCCGGAGGACTGGAATAACCACTCTTTGATAGGGTTTACAGTATTTGCTTATCCATGTGAGCAGTTGAGTTTTCCATATTCTTCAAAGTGGTCAGCTTAATAAGACAGATAGATAGATAGATAGATAGATAGATACTTTATTGATCCCCAAGGGGAAATTCAAGATAAGATCTAATAAGAGATGTTATGGAGCTAATGTCCGTTACATACTATGAGCTATAGACATTTGAATTTTATTGAAATTGAATGTATCGAGTGTGATCCAATGTTTGAGGGAAACTACGCACTGCATTCAATTTTGTCTACATGTATGTCAAATCGAGGATTTAACTAGAGGGGCATAACTTAAGTGACATTTCACCAACTTCACAGGAGGGCCCAAACAACACCAATTGGTTCAGCGTGTTCAGTGTTAAGTCACTAATAACTGAAATTACTTTTGTACTAATTTTGTACTTTCAACAGTAGAAATCACTGATCAAGAACTTTCTTTTGATATATATCTCAGTTTCGCCAAAAATGTCACTTAAGCCCCTCTGCACACAAAATATGTTGTTTTGCTTTCTGTTCTAACATTGATTGATTATTGGAATTATTTGGAGTTTTTTTTTTTTACTTATTTGTCTTCCTGGCTGAATGAAACAGGATGAGCTCTCATCTTATCCAGTATAGTTTTCCTACGTTTCCATCACTGCATGGCCATCCCGATCACAAGAGATACTGTACAAGTTGATTTGTTTATGCCAGTTCTAATGCATTATTTCTGATGGATAGCACAGGGACTCTTAGGGATTTGCGAACAGCACAGGCAAAGAGCCATCAAGAACATCCTGGAAGCTACTGAGAAGTCCTCGCGGTGGCTCTAGTTAAGGAGGGGGAACATGTGGCGTAGTGCGCTACCTGAACACAAGTCAGGGCCTGATCACCCCCGGTTGAGGGTGTCTGATGTAAGACCCGGAACACCCTATGACCCCGGGAGTATCACCGATGATGTGTCCAGGTTACACCACAAGGTGTATTTAAGTACCAGTGTGACTGTCATCAATGTATTCTGCTTTGAAAGTGAGGCTGTGTTCTCTCTGTTTGATCTCCTCAGGTGTGTGTGGAGTGGATGATGTGACTTACATGAGTGCTGTGGTTGGAGGATCAGTGGTGCTGCCATCTGGATATCAGAGGAGCGAGGTTGAAACTGCTGAATGGAATTTTAAAGATATGAAAATTGTGTCTCTGAAACTGGAACCTAAATCCCAATTCAGTGGAAGATCAGAAATGAACTCCAGCCATTTAAGTTTAACTGTGAGAAAACTCACAAAAGCAGATACAGGACTATTTACATTTGTTTGCACAAACAAAAAAGGTGATCAGTTGACAACAAAGAATATTCAACTAGAAGTTTATGGTAAGCAGATTCTCCCCCTTCTCCCTGTTAATGTGCGGGGTTTTTGTGTGTGTGTATGTGAGCAGTATACTGTACTATGAATGAGAAGCAAAGATTATTTTAAACACACACACACACACACACACAGAGAGAGAGAAAGATAGAGAGGTGAGGGAGACTCAATGGTAATAATAAGTAAGCTTTGGTTAGCTCCCAAGTTGCAAACATGTGTAGGGCAAAGCATCTACATTTCATACTTCTTTGTCTCTGTGAGAGTTTAACAGCCCTGATTATTCAAAAACATGTAACAGTTGCAATGTTAGATGCACTGATATAGTATCTTCTATGAAACATTATTAACATCGTTGTGTCAAATAATGTACACACACACACACAGTACCCTGCAGTAAATTACTCTGAGAGCTACCCGTACCATCTGTACTGTACTCATTCCATTATTGGTCTTCTTGGGTGCCGGTTGCCTAATATTGTTTCCTAAAGGATGACTAATGTGTCTTCAGATTCCACTCTGATGGTAGACATCCAGAAGAATGTCACTCTTCACCAGCTGAACAACACCTGCACGGTCAGTTTGCTCTGCAATGCCAGCGGTCCACCAGATGTGCAGTTTTCATGGAGCGGGCATTGCACAGGGAGTGGTGCCAAACAGCACTTTTCTCTATCACCAGCAGGGGGTAGTGTCACATGTGTATGTAAAGCAAGTGAGGGCGGTAATCATAAGCAGGTAACTGCAGACATCAAGTGTGAGAACAAGACTTCAAATAACTCTGTGGAGCCTGATGTTATCAACAGAGTTTCATTCAGCGGTGAGCTTTTACATATGTTTGAAATCAGACAGCATTGATATGTGGCTGATAAAATTATTTGTCATGTCAGTGAAGAGGGTTGCATTGCTTACAAGTGCAACATCAATATGTAACAGATCTAAAGTGTCATGATGTATATTGGTGACAGACAACAATGTTGATCTGTGCTCATCAAGTGCCTGTGCTTATATATTTTTTTTGAGACAGAGACAGAGTGGTACCTGTATTTTGTGGTGATTCCTGCAGCTGGAGTTCTGATAATTGTCAGCATAACAGTGGGTGTTTGCTGTTACAAGAGACACAAAGGTTGGTCACACACACACACACACACACACACACACACAATTGTGTCAAAAGGAGCTCGAAGGAATATGTTTCCACACAGAGACACGCACGCACATACACACACACACACACACACACACACACACACACACACATATATATATATATATATATATATACAGTACATTTGTGTAATTTACTGTACTGACCAGCTTTTTGGGGATTGACTATTAAGCACAACTATCAACAACATTCAGAAGCACCTTCAGCTGTTAAAATATTAAATCACACAATCTAGCACTTTAAAGGTGCTGTACTGTAGGTAAGCCTTATGCAACGAACTTTCTGTCATATTTGCTGCCACTGACCCTATGTTCGATTAGAAGTACATGAAGCAAGTCATTTTTTAAAAAAAGTCCTGCTCCTCTGGCCCCACCTAGAGCCTGTAGCGCAATTTGCAAGACATCTTACACTCCCAATGCAGATGCACCAATCAGAGCCAACAGTGTCAGTCACTGCTCATGCACACACATTTCATAGTGTCCTCCCCTCCCCTGTGCTCTATCGTGCACAGCTTTCCTTGTGGGGGGAAGAGCTTAGGAGACAGTTTTGGGCTTTGTCGGAAAGGGAGGAGGAACTGCAATGTTGATCTTCGCAATCCCGCCTAGGGGCCTTTAAATAAAGGCTCAGGCTCTGGCATGACAACTTTGCAAATGGGTGTACATATCCTCTCTAGGCCTCTAGGTTTTTCAACCTTTTTCAGCAAACAAAAAGTGAATGTGCAGTGCCCTCCATAAGTATTGGAACACATGCTATTTATAGCTTACTAAACAGGGTCATTACACGATATTGTAGAATCAGATGTTGAACCAAGGATTCTATAATTCTTGCACATCATTCTGCCCACTGTTTGACTAATCATACTAATAAACATGGAACAGAGTAGCCTAATCATCACTGCTTACTACCATGGGCAGAAAAACAAACAAACAAAAAGAATATAGAGAGAATTTAAGTAATTTAAGTGAAAATGAGCTGATCTGGAGAGATCCATGTATTCCCAATGATGATTCGGCAAGCAGCAATGTGTGGGCCTAGCAGTACACTAGCAGGAATGGCATTGCCATGGCATGAGCAAGCACTCACAGCAACTTACATGTATGGCAACTGGATAACAAATGGCTGTGATATCAGCTCATTTTCTTTGTTACAGTGCCCCTAGAGGTCAAGTTACACCAATGTCCTTGTATGTTCTCACAATCAAGTGTCAAGTCCCTGTACCAAGTTTGGCTTTACTTAGTGCATCAAAGCGTTGCTAAGATATGAGCTAACTTTCTTTGTTACAGTGCCCCTAGAGGCCAAGTGACACCACTTTCCTTGCACATCCTCACAATCAGCTTCCATGTCCCTGTACAAAGGTTGGACTTCATATCAAAGTGTTGATGAGATATGGGCTCACTTCCTGTATTGCACACCTATAGAGGCTAAATGATGGCAATGTCCTAATTTGTCCTCACAATCAGGTACCATGTCCCTGTCCCAAGTTTGGACATTATACATCAAAGCCTTGCTGAGACCTGCGCTCATTTCCTGTTTGGCGGCTTTGTCACCATATTTGATTGGCTGCCATGGGCAAATAAACTTGAAATTGAAAATTCTGTTTGTGCTGCTGTCTGAAGTTCACCTCTGCCGAGTTCTGTGAAAATCGGATGAAATTTGTGACCACTGAAACTTTTCATATAGAGTTTGGATCAAATTGAATATGGCGGAGGTCCAATATGGTGGTTATAGTGATGCAATAGGGGTTGGTGCACTCAGGTGCAGGGATTCCAACGGTGCCTGATTTGTGAAATGTGTCCAGCTTTGACCCACTAGTGCTGCTAGAGTGTTGGGCATAGAGTTCTGTAAATTGGTGAGAGTGATCATGGGATGGTTCTGAATCAGTGAGCCGAATTTCAAAACTTTTGACCCAGCGGTTCTTTTGGCCAACTTTTGACCCAATGGCCGCCCTTTGCCTTTACAGCTTCACTGCTAGGTCCCCAATCACAGAGCACTTAAATGAAGTGGTTGTTGAAGTTCACTGAAGTTCAGTGTTGGTTCCCCTAGAGCAAGGTATTGCTCATGTACAGTCAATGCACACTGTGCATGTGGGGTGACAAAATTAGTTTTCATTATCAGTATGACAACCACTATAAGGTACAGTATATGCCTACAATAATCTTTAGAATACCCATGTGTTTGTTATTGTTAAGACTAAATGTACAGTACGTTCAAAACTAATCTAATGTTTTTTTTTCCTGTTTACTAGCTAACTCCAGCAGACAGGAAACAGTTTATGCAGACGTAGTTGCAGACCAGAACAAATATACTGAGGTGAATGAACATGTATCTAATATTCTGTATGGTTTCATGTATCACATGTTTAAAGTGTATGCTGTATGAAATATCAGTCCTGATTATGTGTGTCTGAGTACTTTACTCATAAAACCACTGTCAACAACTCATTGCTTATTCATGCTTTGTCCTTACCAGAGATCAACATCGACCAATGTACAGTTTGACATGACCATCTATGAGTCTGTGGATGACAGAGCTATTGGGATTCAAAACAATGTATGTACATTTTCTAAATATATATTCATGATACTAAATGCAGGCCAGGTCACATGGGTGTCACTAATCATCTTTTAATGGGGCACTCCCATTCAACTGGTATTGAACTCCTGTGCCCCATAAGTGAAGGGATAATCAACGACGCGCCGTGCGTTTATAGGAAAATAATGCAAGTTCGAAGTGGTAATAAGGCGTCGAGTTGATTATGCCACTTATACCATTGCTACTATCATTTTCGTTTATATTGCTGCTGTCTTAAATACAACGTTGCTGTTTTTACCGTTACATTCACATTGGCGAATAAATGTTAAAGTGTGATATGCCCAAAAAAAAAGAACTACTTCATAGCCGTGCGTATATCGGAAAAATAATGCACGTTCCAAACAGTGCATCACAATAGGAAATTTGGCCAAGCAGTGGTATAATTTTAACTAGCTCCTGTTGCCTCTTGCAGCATATTATTACGCAATAAACCTCCAGAGGCCGTATAGAACAGCTAAAGGCACGACGCGCTATTATGGTGGCGCAGGATGAAATGCATTCAAGGTGTATGTTTGTGCTGGATTTTACAACGCCATTGAACACAATTCAGCCAATCATAGTCAAGGACCGGAACTATCCGTTTTAGAATTCTACAACATGACAACATTAAAGGAACACTTCTTTATTTTTTCATATTAAACTACGTTATTCCCTTAACTAAGACGAGTTGATGCATACCTCTCATGTTTCAATGTGTGCACTCACTGGCTCTGGTGAGCTACTTTGATAGCCCAGTTCATTCATTAGGATCCAAACAGAGATGAAGTTAGAAGCGACCAAACACTGCATGTTTTCCCTAAAATACAGTTACACGAGTGGTCACACGACCTAGTATGGTGAGACAAAATAAAACGTGGTGCATTTCTAAGTAGGTAAGAGGGATAAGTAATATTGTGTGGCGGAATAACAATTGAGTCATTCCGTATGAAATCAGACAAAATCCAGGAAAATGGTTGCAACACCGACTCGGATTTTCTTCAAAGTTTGTCTACACAATGTTTAGGTTCCATAACTAAAATATGTGAAATATTTTTGTTCAATTCTATTGTTTTCATTGTCTTTCTGCCCTTGTTTTTTTACTCTTCAAATGACCTTATCTTGGAGGCCATGTTTGGACATTCATATCTTAAAAAGGATTATTCCTAGCCTGACTAAACTTTATAGAATGAAAGACAAGCATTTTCTCAGTAAGATTCAATGATTAAAAGTTTGTACCACAGTCTTATTGGTTGTATAGAAGTCCCTAGTTTCTGAAAAAAAAAAAAAAAACATGCAAAAACAGTGATATTGAGGGTCTAAAAACTCTTTTATTGGGACACACATGCCATCACTGAGTATTTTCTCTAGAAATATAATCCGTTGTTAATGTTAAATTTGACGTCTCCAAGACAAATGGTCATGACAGTAATAAGGATAATATTATAATATAAGACGTGTTTGTATTTTTGTGTCATTTTCATACACCTGAAATGCTATGTGGGGTAGGTGGTAGGACCATGAAAATGTATGTGGAAAGCACAAAGTATATGGGCATTTAGTGTGTAAAGTATCAATATTGTACCGAGTCCCATTCACAGAATAAATGAATGTAGTTATTGGTGTTTTGAGAACACCCTCAGGTGAAACTCAACATTTTGCTCCTTTTTCAAGGCATCTGATAGATAGGGCCTCTCTCAACATCCCTCCTTGATCCTCGATGCTCGTTCCCATTGATCTGTAACTAGCACTGGATAGATTATCCCATTGCTGCCGCCCCATCATTCTTTATCTAGATCAGTGAGAACGAGGACAGAGGAAGGAAGGGAGGATATATAGAAGACGAATCAGAGGCACCCATAGGCTTCTAGAACTGACTGGCTTTATTTTACTTGTCATATTACAAAAAATATATTTTAACCATTGACCTAAAATAGGCCTTTCATTCATCGGTGGCTATGAAGTTCTCAAAGGCCATTTGAATATCTTCATACGTCTTCTTATCCAAGGAATACTGCCGTTCTGTCCAGGTAGTGGCTTGGGCTGGCACAGCACATGGCAGGCTTGGGTTGATGGTTAAAACATAATTTCAAGTAGACTACATAATTCGGTGTATTTGGCATCCTTTCCATTTTCAAGGTACTAGGAATTTCTGCTTATATTTGTAATATGAGAAGTATGATATAGCTATGATATAGCGCTAAAATAGGTTTTTTTAAAGGTGACATAGAATGGAAATCATTTGTTTCTTGGTTTTCATGAATTATGAGAGGTTGTGCATAAACAAAGAGCTATCATGAACATGAGGCATGGTTGTTCCCTCCTTCATATGAAAATCTTGAACTTAGAAATAGACACTAAAAAATGGATGATTCAGCAACACTGCTTGCTTGTGATGTCAGACATCGCAAAGCCATTGAAGTTCAATTGGGGTTGCCAAAGAGGGCGCCATTTAGTCGAATGGACCATTTCAATACCCAGCCTAAATATATGGTTTTAATTAGTCTTGTAAAATTGCAATTGAATTATTGTTTTTTAAATCACAGTCGAGTATATATATTTTTAACATCAGAGAACACAGTACAATACTCGATTCATCCATTCTATGTCCTCTTTAAATAAAACATGTTTATTCTGGTGTTCTCAAACACTTATAACCACATGCATTTATTGAATGGGACTAGGTACAATGTTGATACTTTACACACTAAATGATCATATACTTTGTGCTTTCCACATACATTCATGGTCCTACTACCCCACATAGCAATTCTGGTGCATGAAAATGACACAAAATACAAACACGCCAAATTTTATCCTTATCATTGTCATGGTCATTTGTCGTAGAGACTTCAAATTGTGGGAAAACATTAATAAACTGATGTATTTCAATTGAAAATAGAGACTGATACCAAGTGAAAAAAATAAACTGTTTTTTCATACCCTCAATATCACACTTGATGCACATTTTCCCAAAATCTAGGGCCCACTCAAAAGTCAAGAGACATTTAGTACAGACTTTAAATTGTTTACACATGCTAATTATGAGTTGATCTTCCACCCTAGAAAATGTGGGGAGGCTAGGGAACATATTTGGTAAGATATTAAAGGAATATTTCGGTATTTTACACTTTAAGCCCGTTTTCTGTATTGCCTAGCATGAAAACGAGTGTTTGACACCGAAATCTCGACGATTGAGCCTGTGTGTGCATTTCGGCACCTTTAGAATGTTCTCTGTATGGCCTTAACATTGCTCCCTATGTGCATAAACTATTCTGTCCTTAAAACACCCCTAAACGTTCGTTTTTTTAAATGTGCAGCTCACCGAGTGGTTACTGGTCTTCAACGATCTTCTATAGCAAGTTTGACAGCGAAATGTAGCTTCAGTCATAGTTTATCAGGGATTTTCGAAATCCCGGAAGTAATTTTTCAGATAACTCACAACCGTGTTTGCCTAATATAACACAACAGAATTTGAATTTCACTGCGAAACTTGCTATAGAAGATCATTGAAGACCAGTAACCACTCGGTGAGCTGCACATTTTTAAAAACTAACGTTTAGGGGTGTTTTAAGGACAGAATAGTTTATGCACATAGGGAGCAATGTTAACGCCATGAGAGAACATTCTAAAGGTGCCGAAATGCACAAACAGGCTCAATCGTCGATATTTCGGTGTCAAACACTCGTGTTCATGCTAGGCAATACAGAAAACGGGCTTAAAGTGTAAAATACCGAAATATTCCTTTAATGCCCATGGCATGTGTTTTTCAAGCTGTAAAAATGAAACAATTTCAAGGTCTGAAAAAGATATGTGGATATGTGACAGATGGACAGATGATTTGCAGATGATTTGCACAGAAATATTTCACAGGCCTTGGTTGTAAGACCCATTGATGATATAGACAAAGTTTGAAAAAAATCTGAGACGGTGCAGCAACAACCTTATCTGATTTGACACGGAATGACTCAATTGGGAGCACGACACAGTAATATCCTCACTCCAAAGTGAAACTGAAAGTGCAAGAGTGAGGATATTACTGCGCCGAGTCTAAGTGCTCCCAATTGTTATTCTGTCACACAATATAGTTTTCTCTTGCCCAATTTGTTTGTTATGACTGAAAATTACACTGCCACATGCTGAAAGATTGTAAGACAATGTGGTATAAACATCAGATACTGTAGTGTTTTCATTGTCTTTAACATTTTTATGAAAAATGGCATGTCCAAAATGATTCATACCCTTTTCAAATGATTATTGGAAACATCTTTATTTGCCATCACAGCTCTCAAAATGGTTCTTCAGAAATCTGGGTTTTGATGCAGGAATGATTATTTGCCATCACTCTGAACACTGTGCTCACTTTTTGATGGACAGAGGTCTTGGTGGCTGGGCCACTAAAATGTACAATATACAGTTGTACAACCCCAAATCAGAAAAAGTTGGGACATTGTGTAAAATGCAAATAAAAACAGAATGTGATAATTGTTTATACAAGTTTTGTGAACCCATATTTAGCAGCAAAAAGGACAGACAACATATCAAATGTTAAAAAATATATATATTTGATGCCAGCAACATGTTTTTAAAAACGTTGGGACAGGAAATGGTTACCATTGTGCTGCTTCACCTCTTCATTTAACAAAATTCTGTAAATGTTTAGGAACTGAGGAGACCAGTTGCTAAACTGAGTTTTGAGAATGAAATGTTGTCCCATTACTGCTCAATATAGGATTTCATTTTCAGTTGCTCAACAGTATGGGGTATTGCTAGTCATGTTTTTCCTTCCATGATGCACCTAATTTGACAGCCTGCTAGAACTAACGCAGAATGCTTGATTAATAGTTCAGAGTCAAATATTGTGATTGTGAAAACCAAAATCAACCTATCACTCTGCTCTTTTTACTCAGCCTCATACACTGTATGATAAGGTAAACTTCTCACGTCCAGAGATGAAGAAGGACCTTGGAGCTACTCTCTCCTCTCCATATCAGGACGTGTTGTAACCCAACCAGTGGATGAAAGATTGATTACAAGTGTCTCTACTTTTGTTTCCAACTAAATTTGTAATTTTGATATTGTAGTATGTAATCACGTATACTGTATATGTTTGTGTGTATTTTGGGTTGGGACAGTGCTGCATTTGAGCAAATAAATGTTTCATCAAATGGATATGTATCCACTAATCTTTCCAAAATATAAACAAATGAAACCTGTTTTAAAGGAGCAATTTCTTCGGGGGTCAGGACTTTTAAAGAAATGCTTGAAGCAACCATTGGGAAGAAAAAGAATCACCCTACCATGAAAACTATCAGTTATGATCTCGGCAACAATTCAAAAATCAAAGACCAAATTTTCTGGAGATGTTGACAATTAAAATAAAAATAAAAGATAAAATAAATATATATACTGTACATCACCCATTTTTAAAGTGTTTTTGCTATTCAATTTTACTTATCACTTATAATATACTATTCAGTTTCAGTAGACATATAATTTCCATTAAAGGGATATTCCGCAATTTTTGGAAATAAGCTAATTTTCCACCTCCCCTCGAGCAAAACAATTGATATTTACCTTTTTCCCGTTCGTCCAGCCATTCTGTGAGTCTGGCGATACAACTCTTAGCTTCAGCCTAGCATAGATCATTGAAACGGATTAGACCAGTAGCATCTTGCCTGCTAGCATCATGTTTAAAAGTGACTAAGATTTCCGGTAATTTTCCCATTTAAAACGTGTCTCTTCTCAAGTTAGAAAGTGCAACAAGACCAACTGAAAATGAAACCTGGCATTTTTTAGGCTGATTTGACATGGAACTACACTCTCATCTGGCGTAATAATCTAGGCAACTTGCAAAATACTGGTACTACTATTGCTTGTTGTCTATGGGGACTATTTTCAGATGCTGCGTGATATCACTGCGCCCATGGTACGTTTGCAAGTTGCCTTGATTAAAGGTTGAATATTTCCTCATTTTTTCCATTTAAGGCATTGAGATCAATTTCTGAAAGAAGATTTTATGTTTAACTTTAAGCCTGTGTTCCCAGTCCTTTTTTTATTTATTATTTATTTATTAATATTTTTTTTATATATATTATGTTATTTCCCCCCACACAAAGGAGATGAGGCTGCGACGGTTGCTTGATGGCCAGCTAAAACAATACTGAGCTATCAAAAGCTCACACAGATGTAAATGAAGTCATGCCAGTATTGCAGTGTTTGCATTTTGTATCTCTGATGATCCCTGATCCCACAGGATTAAAAGAAAAAAGATGATTTTAGGCAAAAATGGCAGGAAAATGTGTGCAATTAAATGTTTGAAGAGCTCCAGGGTTGCTGTGTTTGTCCAAAGTGTTCACAAAAGGACTTGAATGAAAGCTTGGATAGTCCTATTTACAAACAGAATAAAATAAAATATGTAAATACTGTATGTCTTTCACAAAGGCCAATAGCAAGATAGGTACCTGAATCAAAACTGTTTTTTTTCAATGAGGGAGGGTTACTTCAACACAGCTGATAACGATAATTTAGCTGTGACACCAAGAAGGGTTATCATACAAAAATGTTAACTACAGATATGAATATTTTCAAAAAGTTTAAGCGACCTTTGCCACCTTAAGTGGTACCTACATCTCATCTGGCCCATGGACTGCAAGTGTCTTCTTATCTTTTTGTCTAAATTTGTATTTTTCACATTTGTCTGTGTGAACTGTAGAATGAAATCCCATATGGTTCGTTTTTTGATGTTGTGGCAGTGCTGCATTTAAACAAATACTGAAGTCCTTATTTACTTATCAACTTGGCACAAAGCTTGTCTCTTCTGGAGTCTCTTCTTGCTGTTCCTCTGGAGTCACTGTGGGAGTCTCCTCTTGTTGCTCTGCTGGAGTCTCTGTGGGAGTCTCCTCTTGTTGCTCTGCTGGAGTCTCTGTGGGAGTCTCCTCTTGTTGCTCTGCTGGAGTCACTGTGGGAGTCTCCTCTTGTTGCTCTGCTGGAGTCTCTGTGGGAGTCTCCTCTTGTTGCTCTGCTGGAGTCACTGTGGGAGTCTCCTCTTGTTGCTCTGCTGGAGTCTCTTTGGGAGTCTCCTCTTGTTGCTCTGCTGGAGTCTCTGTGGGAGTCTCCTCTTGTTGCTCTGCTGGAGTCTCTGTGGTAGTCTCCTCTTGTTGCTCTGCTGGAGTCTCTGTGGGAGTCTCCTCTTGTTGCTCTGCTGGAGTCTCTGTGGTAGTCTCCTCTTGTTGCTCTGCTGGAGTCACTGTGGGAGTCTCCTCTTGTTGCTCTGCTGGAGTCACTGTCGTAGTCTCTTCTTGTTGCTCCTGTTTTCCTGTAAAATTAAATTCAATGCACAGTAACAATTGTAAAAATTTTGTAAAAACACAAATAATAAATGTTTCATCCAATGTATATGTGCCTACTAATCTACAAAATGTAAAAAAAATAAACCTGTTTTAAAGGAGCATTCTGGCAATTTTTCACATAGATCACCGAATGCTGTCAGTATGAGAAAAAAAATGCCCTGAAAAAATTGTTTCCACTTAGCTCAAGTTGCTGCAGCCAACAGCTAGGCAGCTACTTTGCTACACTCTGGGGGCATGGACATGAACATCGATGTCGAACATCGGGGACCTTGAATAGATCTATGTAAAAAAATCACTGAAATTCTCCTTGAAAAGGAGATAGTGGATTCAGTTGAACTCTGGTCAGTTCTGTCTGTTTACATCACAGAGCTCACAGTCCCATGGGAGAATTCAACAGCAGATGCCTATGAGCACAACAATCAGGGAAAGGATGGAAGATTGGGGCTTAGGGAAGAGAAGGCTTTGGCCTTACAGCAAGTAAGCCAACTTGGCATAAGGCCTCAACATCAGAGAGGATAGAAATGGTGATATAGGAGTAGGGTGGTCTTTTCTTTTCTTTTTAACTCATTGGCTGCCAGCGATTTTCAGTGCAGAGCGCTCCATACTGCCAGACGTTTTACAGCATTTTAACTGTTTTTCCAAGATCCACCGAACGGTGAGCTTTATGACTATGTAAACACCGAAGGTACCGAATGAAAGAGTAGACTCTCTTCTTTCACCAGGAAAAACGGCTTGTTTCTATCGTTTTCCGTTCTTTAGTAATCGTCAGTAGAACATGGGTTAGTTTTGCTAAAAACACCTGTTTTTGACCAAAACATGGAGAAAACGATCTTTTTCTGAAAATCAACTTTTTAACGTTAGCGTTTCAGTAGTATGTCAACCACGATTGCACTGTTATCTCGTCAGTCTCGTCAAGGTTGCTAGGGACTCTGATGGTCGCTAAAGACTCTGAACAGGATGCTAGACTTAGCAAGCTAGCACTAGCAAGGTTGTTGTTAGTCTATATCGCAATATCCAATGTAAATGGATCATACCGTTCAGTGTTTTCCATCCTTGATGTAAGAAGTAAGCATATTTATTCCCTGCATCGCGTGCAAACTAGATCCACTGTGGTCGATCTTCAGTGTGTTTGCTAGTTGTCTCTGCATGACTTGTGCACTCTAGGCAGATACTAATGATCCAAATGGCACTGTTGCCATCTAGAGGTTCGGATCGCTAGTGTAGTCTGTTTACAAGCCTGAAACTCTGCCAGATCGTTCCCAAGCCCACCCAGGAGCCCTCCCCATTGAAAAACGCAATTGACGTCTAAAGACGTCAATGGCAGTCAATGTATGTGTCTGAAATGACGTTTAAAGACGTCAATGGCAGTTAATGAGTTAAATGTACAACTCTCACCCCCTCAATGTGTTAGGACAGGAATTTCTAAACTGTGGTATGCAAGCTGCTTCTAGAAGTACGCAAGCTGCTTCTAGGGGTATGCAAGATGCTTCTAAGGGGCACACGAGAAGAAAAGAGCTAAGGCAGAAAGGTACTAAAAATGACCTTTTCACATCTCCTGTAGTAAATTCATGAATAAACTACAAAAGCACTCAGAGAGCGCAGCTACCTCCGCCTGCATTTTTCTTCCTAGGTTGTCATACAGTTGAACCTAAACTATTCAGATCGCCACCACGTGCCATTACACCACTAAGCTAAATACATAAACGCTGACGGAATCCCGACGGAATTACGGATTACTCCCAAAATGTAATTGTTTCTTCCTTGGGTCATGTCCGCCCTTCCCTGAAAATTGGAAGCATGACACTGAAGGAAATCATTTGTAAACTCTAAAGTACGCTACGATTTCATTTTTTAAAAAGGTTGCTTATTAGACATGATGTCTGGAATGCGTCAATAGAATGTGTTACTTTTCAATGTGTCGGATGGTGTACGCAAGCCGAATCAAGATGTAGTAGGTGGTACAGTGGGTCCCATTTGGAAGTGGCCATTTCACTCACACTTTCCGTGATTCAAGCAGCTGCGTGAAATGTGTTACAACTACTATATTGTGTGGCGGAATAACAATTGGGAGCACTTAGACTCGGCGCTAGCCTGGGTGTTCCCATCCTGCCTTGCGCAGTGATTTCATTCACGCTGCTAAGGCAGTCTAGAAACTAACACCTAAATTTTTGCCTGATGTTGGTGACCAATCACAGAAGACCCCCACTGAGCAAAAACTGGTCCAAAATATGTCCAGAAGACGTGGTCGCCGAACTCCAGAAGACGTCTTCCGAGTAGCCAGAATGAAAGTTTTTAAGACGTATTTCCTGGACGTTGAATAGATGTGTTGTGGGTGTGATATAGGCGTCGCTTGAAGACGTCTGAAAGACTTAATTAGACATCCAGAAGACGTCCTCAGAGTAGCCAGAATGGCAGAACGTCTATTTGCAACTAATTTTGGCTGTCTATAGACGTCCCGAATGGGGTCAGGCTGGACTATTGTCCCAATGTCATTTATTAACTGATTCTGGCTGTCAAATAGATGTCCAGATTATGACCTCGCAGAACGATTATCTGCAACTAATGTTGGTTGTCTATAGACGTCCTGAACCGGGTCAGGCTGGACTATTGTCCCAGTGTCATTTATCAACTCATTTTGACTGTAAAATAGACGTCCAGATCACAGCCTGGACAGAACACTGTTTTTTGGACGTCCATAGACGTTGCTTGCTCAGTGGGTCATGATGAGCTATGCACAGACAAATTTGATAGACATCCGTGGCGCCCAATGAACATATCTGGGCATTTTTTCAAATACGAGAAAATGAACGCCTGGTTGCCAGCCCACGTCTCATTTGAGAAGGGGTAGGCTAACTCGGCGCAGTAATATCCTCACTCCAAAGTGAAACTGAAAGTGCAAGAGGGAGGATATTACTGCGCCACAGATTATAGTTATCCCTCTTACCGCCTTAGAAATGCACCACGTTTTATTTTGTCTCACCATACTTGGTCGTGTGACTACTCATGTAACTGTATTTTAATAGGGAAAACATGGAGGTGTTTGGCAGTGATGCAGTGATTTAGTATGTGTCCACGACAACACGCCGCACAAGCGCATGCGGTAGGGTTGCCACACGTTTTCCTGGGATTGTTCTCTTTTTTAAATGTCTTTCCCAAAGGTCCAGTTTTTTTGTTGCAAACTAAGGCACTTCTATCTTTTTTAAGTAGGCCTATTACCTGATGTTCACTTCTAATACAATCTACGTTCTGCTCATGCAATCCTAGGCTATTTTTCCTTACAGTATCTTGATCCAGCTGCGCGTATTTGATTGGTTAATGCAGCCATGCGAAACGAAAGTTTATCTTAACCATCATGACCGGCTATGAATGAATTGTAATGATATGCGACCGACTATTATCACGTAGGCCTACACTATTCTCTTCCTTGAAAATACATTTATTTATTTTATTTAAGTTCAAAAGGCATTCTTGCATAACTAGAGCTAAAATGTGCTCTGATTTGCATCTGTTTTTTGTGTATTAGGCTAATTGTCCAATAAATCAATCTAAACATATTTTAGCCCTTATCTGACTAAAAGTTGTGTTGATCACTACAATTGCGTCGACTTGCAGTTTTAATTGAAAGTATAGCTGCTATGTGTCAAGCTACTTTTGACAAGATTTTGTAACTAAGCATTTTTATGGGTGGTAGGCAGCTTCTGTGTAGTGAAGCTGAATTTATTGTAGAGTAGCTGGTAGCTTAGCTCACTACACAAATCAAGTAGCAAATTGCCCATCACTGGTGTTTGGTCACTTCTAACTTCATCTCTGTTTGGGTCCTAATGAATGAACTTGGCTAGCTAAGTGCTATCAAAGTTGCGCCCCGCGCAAGAGCCAGTGAGAGCACACATTGAAAAGTGAGAGGTATGTATCAACTCGTCTTAGTTAAGGGAATAACATAGTTTAATATGAAAAAACGGTGAAGTGTTCCTTTAAGAAATGGCTAGGCTAATAATTTCGCCTATACAAGGGGGGTCTGTTTATCCTTTAAAACTCTTAAAGGTCAGAAAACTGAGGATATCATCTAGGATCTGCAATCTTCCAACTTTGTGCTCAAAAAGTGGGATCAGTTATCATTAAATTGAAACAAAAGGCAGAAAATCACAAATCGTTCTGCATAGTAGGGCTCCCCTCAAACAATGTCTGAAAAAATGACAAAGATGATGATGAAAATTAGAAGACAAAAACAATCTTGTTATTTAAAGGTAAACTATGCAACGTTTTTCAGTTAATCAATTCGTTCCATACTGTTATATATGATTATATGAGTCATTACCGGTCGAACAATGTTTTTTTCGCCCGCCCTAGTGGTCTGTAGTGGTAGAACCACGCTTGCAATTTCAGGAGCCCTCGGGCACGCACCCATGGTCTATTCCAGGAAGTGTCATGTGAAGTCTCATGAAAAGGCACGGCAGACTGACCGATTGAGGAGTTTTGTAAAATATACACCCTAAAGCTGTAGGGGGAGCTCTGCAGAGAAATATGCAAGCATAAAACGAGCGAAAACGAAAAGCGAAAACGTAAAGCGAAAGCGAAAGCGGCGATGAAATTGCCAATCCTGCATATAACATCTGTACAAGCAATTTCTGCAAAAAATGCAAAATGAACATCAAATTCCAGCGAGAACTTGTTTTCTGACACAGCGCACCGTACTACATCAGGCTGCTAAAAGACCTTGGCATCTAGGCTCTGCGATAGACAATTAGATCAGTCTCTGAAGAGGCTGAAAGAAGCAGCCAGTAGATACGGATCAAAGAGCATCAACATGACCCACTCACTAACCTTGCCCACCCCATCTCCCACTTGAGAACCAGTTCTCAGCCCTCGGGAGGAGGGTGAATAAGGTATACGGTCAGCTCTAAATTTGAGAACCCGTTTTAGAGGACGTCCCCTGCCTTGCATAGAGCTCTGAAGTTCGCCTACAAAAAAGCTACCATCTTTGCCCAAATAAGGAGATCCGGTATCTTGAGATTTTTTTCTATGGGAAAATAACATGGGGATTTTCAATTATCGCACCTGTTAAACTCACCCGGGGATGATGACATTGGAAATGCAGACGTTTTTCGCTACACAGTTTTGTCCACTGCCGTCTAGTGAACTGTGATCTCCGGTAGGTGAAGATGGCACACTTTGATCTTTGCTACCCCAGAGCTAACTTACAATGCAACTTGCCATAGGCAGTTAGCTTCAATTAACTCCTGGATCTCCTTATATGGGCAAAGATGGCAGCTTTGGATCCTTTTTGTAGGCGAACTTCAGAGGTCTATAGTCAACCGTAATGAATGAGTTCATGGCTGAGCCTGTCTCCGTTTTCATTGGATCACTTCTTATAAACCTGCCTTGAACTTGTAACATCAACTTGAACGTGAACTTGCGGTGGGTGTCAGAAGTCAGGAAGGGAGCATACGCACAGTTCAGATGTGCGTAACGTGCGTAAAAAAGAACTTAAGCGCAGTCGGGAGATTTTTAGTTTTAGGAGAGTCTAAATGCATTCATAGATAATATATGGTAGGTAACCACATAACGTTGCAATTGCCTGAATATTAAAAATAAAACGCTATTTAGGAACAACATTCCACTTACTTATTGGCATCCACTTTAATAAAGCCCAGCATACTAGGAGTCCACAAAGAAAAGCCACTGGTGATAGTATGATGTAGTGATGACGACCAATGTCTCTGGATGGTGTGACTACAAAAAAAGATTCAGCTGTTGTTTTCTTTTGACACGTTTACTTTGTAGTCCCATATAAAACAAAACACAGGCCCTCAATGATACCTATATTTTTAGGTGCATATTTGAGAATCAAAGTATGATGAAACATGTTATATTTCATATAAACATTTCAAACTAGCCATAGTATGGCTGATCACACCCACCTTTGCATGATGGCTGCTTACTTATGCTTGAATTCCGAATGTCGTCACTGATTGTGCAGCTGAAGTTTGTGGGGATGTCTGCTGGTAAATTTGCCCACAGGACAGAATTGTTCTTATCCAAGTGACGGTAAGCAAAGAGCACAGAAGGATTCCCAATGTAGGCCCAGGAGATATTCAGTTCTTCCTGAGGTGACGTGCAGTGCAGCTCCACCATACAGCGATCATTGGATATGGCACTTAAAGTTAGATTTAGAATAGGATTGGGCAGCTGAGCTGTATTTGAAGAATAGGAAACAAATGGGAAACTATTTACATGTACATTAACTAATTTAACTGATGCTTTTTCTGAAGCAACTAATGAATTTGGAATACCATTCAAACTCCAATGCAATAGGATACATACATTATCAAAATACCTTTACATAGAAGTATAGGTAACACTTTATATTATATTATAAAGTGTTACCGAAGTATAAACCATATCTTGCATTTCACCTGAACGCAATGGACAGTGGCCAAAAGCAGTACTATGGTAACCTACTGCCATCAGAAGAAAAGTCATACTGTGTGATACATACATAGATGTACAACAATCATCAGACTTTATACTATATACGGGCTAGTACTCCATTACCACGTTACACTTGTATCCATGAAATATTGTCAATTTATAGGCCTAATGCATATTGTGAAATTTTAGATCGGTATTGCAATCGGGTGATGGGGACCCCGATATACAGTGGAGAGGACATGTACTATATTGCCAAAAGTATTGGGTCACTTGCCTTGACTCGCATATGAACTTAAAGGAATATGCCACCCAAAAATGAAATTAAGCCAGTCTCGATCACCCCCAGAGTTAGAACAGTGGAAAAAAAACAGATTAAAATCCGTCCGTGTGTAACGGGAGCTAGCTGGTTAGCTATGCTGTGGAACGTTAGTAAACCTCACTCCCCGACACTTCAAGAGCGCTGCTGGCATGAAAGCTAGTAGCCTGGGCTTTTAGCTGGATTGTTAGCGCGCTCGACTCCCGATGCGAGGTGCTGCTGTCTCGCGGGTTCGAGTCCGGGCGTGTGCAGGGCTGGACCGCGGTGGTTCCACACAACGCAGGTTACACGTGCATTGTCCTGCTTTGGGAGCAGCGTTTTTAGCTTTAGCTTAGCACAGTTGCTGTAAATGAAGGAAGTCAGTTAGCACGTCCTCCAAAAAAAGTGACCGAGACATCTATTTTTTTTCTAAATATATCTTGGGAGACGTGTGTTCAGAACGAGTACAAATCATAATGCAAAATCGAACGAGGCTATCACCTGGGCAGACATTTACTTGGATCTATATTCGGCCTCATCACCACTAAACTCCCAACTTCTAGATTCGACTGGAACTTCACGGAATGGGTTTCAAGTGCTGCTGCGTGAGAACTTTGCGCCTATCTAGTGGTGCTTCGCCTGTGATGAGGCAGAATATAGTTCCAAGTAAATATCTGCCCAGGTAATAGCCTCGTTCGATTTTGCATTATGAATTGTACTCGTTTTGAACACATGGCTCCCAAGATATATTTTAAAAGAAATGTAGATGTCTCGGTCACTTTTTTTGGAGGACGTGCTAACTGACTCCCTTCATTTACAGCAACTGTTAACATGACTGTGTACCAGTGCACAAAGCAAGGTCCATAAAGGCAAGGATGACAGAGTCTGGTGTGGATGAACGTGACTGGCCTGCATAGCATAGGTCCTATGTTCCCACAACTCTATGTTCCCACAGTCCTATGTACAGTACAACCATTTGATTAACAAACGTACTGTCCAATGCTACTAGGTGGTCTTGGAAATAATTGTCTGGAGTTTATCCAGCCCTGCCCATTCCACAGATGATTGACGTCAGAAAGGGTTAAAGCGGAGCGAGAGGCGCAAACGTTCGAACATTTCCGCGTTCTGTTTTCGCAAAGGGGAGGGGGGCGAAATCCCCCTTTAAGCAGACCCAAGCCATCGATATCTCAAAGTTGCGACACTACCATTGACTCCCGTGTACAAACAATGACGGCACATCCGGTATGTCATGGTCGTTGAAAGGAACTATTCTCATTGAGAATTAATGAATATCTCAGGTGTTATAATAAGACTTTTCTACATGACTTATGGTCGTGTGCATAATAATGCATTTTCATTGAGTAATATGTATATGGAAATGCAGTTTATAGTAATTTTCATTGAGTATTTACCGTAAATATTAATGCGATCGCTGCTGTCAATCCCGTAGTAAACCAGGGACCAAGGGAACTACTGAGGCTACCCACTAACCACGTGACCGCTCTATTCTGGCTTTAACATGGAAGTCAACGGCTGTCGCAACTTTGAGATATCGATGGCTTTGAGCAGACCTACAAACATTCGAACTGAACTGCTTGACAATCGATATCTCACTATGACGACTTTGCGACATGCCTCTTTAAGCAGACAGGAACTGTTCGAATTTTGCTTCCATAGAGATGCATTATGTTGCTCTATCTGGTCAGTAATGAAGGATCTTTGTTGAAGTGTTCAATTTCCATTTCAGTGTTTCCAACTCAGTGGCTGTACAGTGAGTGGGTTAGGGAAAGGATATCAAGTGAACCGTACTTTGGTTTCTATAGGACTGTTTCGACCTATATATGTCTGTTTATATTTTTTGTTTTAGCCAACAGGGAGGCTTGCTCATCTTTCTCAGGTTTTCAGGCCTGCCTTACCTCTTACGTTGAGTTGAACTTTATGGTTGTGTTGTTCACCGTTGTTGTCCTCTAAACGCACAGAATATAACTTGGCGTCTTCTTTTATCACATTTTTTATCTGTAGATCACCAGTAGTCGTGCTCAGATTAAGTCGACCCATGTAACTCCAGAAGAGGTCAGTTTTCAAGTGTCTTGGGTCTGAATTATAAGTAGCAATGAAAGTCTTGTTTTTCCAAATGGTCCAACGGATACTGTCAAGATTCCATGCTGTGTTTCCTCTAGAGTGTAACGTTACCGTCTCCCCCTCATAAGCAGTGACCCGCACTGGCTCGGTAAGTACTGCAGATAAACAGACAAGTAATGTTATTAAAAAAAATGTCTTAAAATGAGATATGAATAAAATATATGTGGCATCAATGGCATTATCCAGAGGTGAAAGAAGTTTTAAGCATTGTGACCTGCCAGGTTAAAGCCTAGTCCTATGCTAACAATTTCAAGGTGTCATTAGAGTGCACTCTACTGTTATCCAATATCTTATTATTATTATTCTAGCGCTTTTTGTGCGTCTAATTCAGCTTCAACCGTTTAACATAGAAACTTAAAGGAACACTTCACCATTTTGTTTCACATTAAACTACGTTATTCCCTTAGCTAAGACGAGTTGATACATGCCTCTCACGTTTCAATGCATGCCATCGTGCACTCAATGGCTCTGGCGCGCGGCGCAACTTTGATAGCACTTAACTAGCCCAATGCATTCATTAGGATCCAAAAAGAGATGAAGTTAGAAGCGACCAAACACCTCCATGTTTTCCCTATTAAAATACAGTTACACGAGTAGTCACACGGCCAAGTATGGTGAGACAAAATAAAACGTGGTGCATTTGTAAGCAGGTAAGAGAGATAACTAAATATTGTGTGGCGCAGTAATATCCTCACTCTTGCACTAAGGCTTAGGCAATAAGGAGTCTAAGGCTTAGTTCACACTGGCAGTCGAAATCCGATTTTTTGCTTATCTGGATTGTATCTAGCTTGAGTTTTGGGTAGTCTGAACGGCACAAAACTGCATGAAATGCGATTTTTCCAATGCTGATTCGCACCACATACCGAGGTGGTTTCAGTATCACTTACTATCGGATATGACTCAATCTGAACAGTCGAACAACTTGAATAGGATTTCAACGTGCCCCTTTCGTCATTTGCACTGCGACAAACAATTGCAACGTAATTCTGAGTGACGGAAGTGATTGATTGATTGATTCAGCGCGTGCGCCAGGGCTACCAGCAAAACAAAAAACAACGCCAGACTCAAGTGATCATTTTATGGTGAAACATGGAAAACTGTAACGTAAAGGGTGACAAGGGATTTGCGCTGCGGCTACGCATAATAAGTTGGGAAATATATTAAATAAATCCACTTTCATCCATGACGACTTGGTTGTGTACAACTCTACCTAATGAATCCAGGTGTGTGTAATTTATATCGGATCTGAGCATTGCACGCCAAGATCGGATGTGATCGGATGTGATCACTTGCAATATGCAATGAGAACAGTCAGTCAGAAAGATCAGGTTCTGATCGGATATGCAAGACATCCGATTTCGACTGCCAGTGTGAACTAAGCCTAAGTGCTCCCAAGGTTATTCAACCACACAATATAATTATCCCTTTTGCCTGCTTAGAAATGCAACACGTTTTATTTTGTCTCACCATACTTGGTCGTGTGACTACTCGTGTAACTGTATTTTAATAGGGAAAACATGGAGGTGTTTGGTCGCTTCTAACTTCATCTCTGTTTGGATCCTAATGAATGCATTGGGCTAGCTAAATACTATCAAAGTTACACCGCGCGCCAGAGCCAGTGAGTGCACGCATTGAAACGTGAGAGGTATGTATCAACTCGTCTTAATTAAGGGAATACAGAGTTTAATATGAAAAAACGGTGAAAGGTTCCTATCCTATAGAGATATTCGGCCATTTTTGGAAATAAGCTCATTTTTCTAGCCTGACAAGCCAAACTATACAAAAATGTATAGTCTGGGGTCAACCCATTCACAGAGCTGAAGCCTGTGGGTGGGATGAACAGTTGTCTTTCAAACTGCCTCCTTACATAATAGGCCAGCATTTATAACCAATCGTAGCTGGTCGGCAAAAAGGCAAATACATCCTTCTTTAAAACAAATTATTTGAGTGCTTCTTTCTGCTCAACCTTCAAAGAAAAGGCCAAGTCTAACTCTTCCAAAGCCGATTCAAACGAGCGTGCTTCGTTAACCTCATCCATCTTTCGTTTTTCTCTATGGTTGTGCAACACGGTCTCACACCCAACTCGTCGAACGAGGACCAGCCCCTTGGCGTCAATATCGGAAGACGAAGATGAGCTAAGGCGGGCTCAAGGACTCCGTACACAGATAGAGCGTTCTGATTGGACCAACTGACTTGGTGTTGAACGCAGGCTTGCCCTTAACGGTGCGACCCTAGACCATCCCACTAGGCAAAAATATTTTGTGCTGCTAGGGTGCATCTAGATGTCTCTAGGCTATCATTTTCCACCTCCCCTCGAACAAAACAATTGATACAGTGAGGAGAAAATGTATTTGATACCATGTTAAAGTTGCCTAAAAAGAGGAATAGAAAATCATCATTTGATAATTGATCTTATTGTCTTAATTCAAAAAATGAGTAAAAATAAAACCGCTAAGTACACCAATTTGCTTTGTGATTGAAGAATGTATCGTAAATAAATAAATGTTCTTCCTAAATGCTAGGGAGAACCCCTATGTAACCCTATGGGAATTTAACACATAGGGTTAACATAGGGGCAGGCAGATTTTTATTTTTTAAGGCCAGCTATTTCATGGATCCAGGATATTATGCATCCTGATAAAGTTCCCTTGACCTTTGGAATTAAAATAGCCCAACATCATCACATACCCTTCACCATAGTTAGAGATTGGCTTGGTGCTTTTTCCAGTAGGCCTATTAGCCTGTTTGATGCTCATTGAGCTCAATGCAAATCAAACAGGCTAATAGGCCTATTGGAAAAAGCACCATGCCAATCTCTAGCTATGGTGATGATGTGGGGCTATTTTAATTCCAAAGGCCAAGGGAACTTTATCAGGATGCATAATATCCTGGATCCATGAAATAGCTGGCCTTAAAAAATATCATTCTTCAATCACGAAGAAAATTGGTGTCCTTGGCGGCTTGATTTTGTAGTCATTTTTTTAATTAAGATCAATTGTCAAATGATGATTTTATATTCCTGTTTTAGCATGGTATCAAATACATGTGCTCCACACTGTATTTACCTTTTTCCCGTTCTGGTTTTTCCGAGTCTGGCGATACAACTTTTAGCTTCAGCCTAGCATAGATCCTTGAATCGGATTAGACCATTAGCATAGACTATTAGCATCTCGCCTGCTAGCATCATGCTTACAAGTGACTAAGTTTTCTGTTTATCTTCCCATTTAAAACATGTCTCTTCTCAAGTTAGAAAGTGTAATAAGACCAACTGAAAATAAAACCTGCCATTTTTCTAGGCTGATTTGACATGTAGCTACACTCTCATCTGGCGTAATGTGATGTACCATGTGCGCAGTGATATCTGGAAATAGTCCCCATAGGCAACAAGCAGTAGTAGTGTGTGATAACACTGCACCCATGTTTGCAACTTCCCTGGATTATTACACCAGACACTCCCATAGACCTCCATGGGAAAAAATGGCAGCGCTTTTTCCAGGCTAATTCAGCCAATCTCTTAGTCAGTAGTCAACTAGTTAATTGATTACGCTCCAGCATCCAGAAGTACATCCCACCCTCCTGCGATTCAGCCATTCACCGCAGGTTTTTTGGAACTTTTGATCGTGTGGCGGCGACATCAAATTGTGTCGCAACCTCTCTTTCTATGGCCTTGTCTCAGGCTTTAAGCATACAATCTGGCTCTTTGAAGACTATATACAGAAGGGAGCACATGTATTTGATACCATGCTAAAACAGGAATATAAAATCATCATTTGTGACCCTGTAAAGCGGAACCAGTCGTTTCGGTAAAATTAATTAAATGAAGTTATTCTGCTCACGTGAACGGCCATAAACTAAGCTTTCCAACGATATGTATATCGAGGGTATTACACAAACTATCGCTAAGATAACAGCATCCAAAGTTGACATGGTTCTCCTGTCACGATATGCCAGAAGAGGAGAAATCACCTTTTTAAGCAGCGCGTGCACAACAGGAATGACAGCAAATGTGTTGAATCTTCGCCGGGTTTAACAGTCAAAACGTATGTTTTTTCGTGAAATGCGTTCACGATATGAAACTGTAGACTGTATACAGTCGAATGAGGCGAAAACGTGAAATTCAACATTTTAACCCGGAAGTTTGTTATTGTTGATTTTCTCAAAATAACGTTGTGCGCAAAACGACTGATTTCGCTATGAATGGTCACATTTGACAATTGATCTTAATGCCTTAATTCAAAAAATGAGTAAAAATCAAACCGCCAAGGACACCAATTTTCTCTGTGATTGAAGAATGTATCGTAAATAAATAAATGTTTTCCTTAAATGCTAGGGGAAGGAGGTATTTGACCCCCTATGTAACCCTATGGGAATTTAACACATAGGGTTAACATAGGGGCAGGCAGATTTTTATTTTTAAAGGCCAGGTATTTAAGGATCCAGGATATTATGCATCCTGATAAAGTTCCCTTGGCCGTTGGAATTAAAATAGCCCCACATCATCACATACCCTTCACCATAGCTAGAGATTGGCATGGTGCTTTTTCGAGTAGGCCTATTAGTCTGTTTTGATTTGCATTGAGCTCAACAGCTCATCAAACAGGCTAATATTTCCTTCCCCCTAGCATTTAGGAAGAACATTTATTTATTTATGATACATTCTTCAATCACAAAGAAAATTTGTGTACTTAGCGGTTTTATTTTTACTCATTTTTTGAATTAAGACATGAAGATCAATTGTCAAATGATGATTTTATATTCCTCTTTTTAGGCAACTTTAGCATGGTATCAAATACATTTTCTCCCCACTGTATCCTGTTCAACTGTTTCCTCTGCCCAAAACTGTTTCAAAATAAAAGTCCTCACTGTAATAATTGACTATTAAATCATTTAACCATTTAACTACTCAATTATTTAACCGTCAAGCTATCCTACAACTGTTTGTTTTTTTAAAAAAAAGTCTTCTCTAGCAAGGTAGCTGGTTAGCATTGTTAGCATAATTAACATAGTTAGCATACATGTTAAAAACCATTAGCTGAGTTAGCTAAGCAACCTGATTAGCATTGTTAACATAGTTAATACTGTTATAGTGCGTTCATGCACATCGGACCTTCGGAAATTTCTGACCTCCGATAGCGGAAAAATGACATGAACGCTAGGTCAGGTTGGATTTTTTGCTCAGAGACTCGTGCGGAAGTTTTGTGCCCCGAGGTGTCCGACTTGACGTCACTATCATATTCTCCAACCACGACGGCCTCCCTTGCAACAACAAATGAGGTGAATTTCACTGTCATTACGAATAGGCTAGGTAATTTGTCACTAAATTAACAACACAGGTAGAAACACTCGCCCAAGACATTTTCCTTCTTGCTCAACCATACTAAGCAGTTGTAATAACGTATTTATGCGTTTCCTGTATTTATTTTCTGAACTGATCTCATGAACACACTTTTTTCGGAGGTCGGGACTTTTTAAAGGCGGGTCCTCCAAGGTTCCGAGCCGCATGAACGCAGTATTAGCATAAATTATAAAAAAAAACTTTAGTTGAGTTAGCTTAGCAACCTGATTAACATTGTTAATATTGTTAGTATGATTAGCATTGTTAGCAGAAATGCTATTAGATGAGTTAGCTAAGCAACCTAATTAGCGTAGTTAGCATTGTAAACATAGGAAATATTGTTAGCATAATTAGCATTATTAGCATAAAATGCTAAAACCATTAGCTGAGTTAGCTAAGCAACCTGATTAGCATGGTTAGCACTGTTAACATAGTTGCTCACAAACATTAGCTAAGCAACCTGATTAGCATAGTTAGCATAACTGCTAGCAAACATTAGCTAAACAACCTCATTAGCATGGTTAATATTGTTAGCAAAATTAGCATTTTTAACAGAACTTCTAGAAAACATTAGGCAACTCATCAGCTACACATTAAACAACCATTAAACTAGCAACATCCATTAAACTATGCCTATCACCATTCTAATGTAAACAATCTACCTATCAACATCCCTGAAACTATCTGTCTGTCAACATTCATTAAATTATCCTATCAACAACTTTAAGTTATCCATATTCAACCTTTAAACTTTCTACTTTTAAAAGATCAACTTCCATTAAACTATGCGACCACCATGTGTACCCCAGCAACATCACTACTGTTTAATTATTCAATCATTCTTTCTGTCAGCTGTCATCAACTATGACTCCCACCAAATCTTTCCTGTGCCACAATAATCCACTATTAAATAACTCACCTATTCAAAACTAGCCTACTCAACTATTTAACTTTTCACCCATTCCAACTGTCAGTTGTCATCAACTATAATTCCCAACCTTTTTCTCTAGCCTACTTCACTTTTATCTTTGTGCTTGAATGATATTTGAAATATGATCTAACAATATTTTACTGAGCAGAAATGTTTGCATTTTCATGCACTCTAGTTAACTCAATAACCCTTTAGAGCTTTTTGATCCACAGTTAACAAAATATATTACAATGTCTATAAATAACATAAAGGTTTTGTCACCAGATTTTCCCAATGAAGTAATATAAGGAAGTTACCATAAGCAGGTCATCAACAGTCCAGCCAAGGTTAATGTGTGTCAACCAGACCCTATCTACAGTAGGTAATCGACAATGTGAAGGAGGGTGGATTTGTGTAATATTTTTTCAGCTGTAGCCTGCAGAATACTCAAGGCTTACCACAAACATCATTGGGGCCTAGAGCTGTCATAATTATACACATTACTCAGGCCATGATGCTTATAGATGCGATGCACATGGGGGCAAGGAGGTGACAGCTGTGCCTAAATTGAGTTACCCCTTCCACTTCGGGTAGAATGCAGAGGTTTATTAATCCTGTGTGATTGGGTTGTAATGTACTGTATATTACAAACGTCCTGTGGTAAAATTACTTTGCCCCAAGTCCTCACGTAAAACAAATCCCGTAGGATGGGGCTAGTCTGAATTAATAGAATTATACTGAAATAAAGGGTATTTTAGACATTAAGATTTCCAGCATTATGTAGAACTCAAATGTGCCTTGACCGTGAAATAGCGCCGACGTTTGTATGATCAAAATATGACGTTCCAACACAATGTAATTAAGCTGTCCAGATTTTTTCCAGGCGTCTTGGAGACATATGTGTGCTGACAAGGTAAATATCCCCATATGCGTCATGAGATGCTGTTCCCGCTCTTATAACGCTACAGTTGACCAGAAATATGCCATAATTCAGTCTTGGTTTTGGTTTGTCGAAACAAAGCCAAAAACCGCCAGATATATGCCAAAGTGCTGTCAGAAAAAATGGTATCTGGTTATATTAACTGACTTGGTGTAATACACTCTTTATTGCGCACTTGACACTCGGATAGTTAAAATATGACCGCACCATTAGCTGACAGTCGAATCTTCTTGTCCCCTGGAAGTGGGTTATCAACAGCTACAGATGATGTAAGAATGTGAGGAACAGCACAAATATGTGCCTAGACCTACTGGAAAAGGCTGGATATACCAATAACTGTTTCAACGTCATAATAATGCATGTTTGTTCAGTGATATTATATTCCTCTTCCTCTAATTCTAGACCTGACTTAACAAAGACCTCCCCCGCCCCTACTCTTCTACAGACAACAATCTCTCAAAAATACATGATAGATACCAAAAGAGGGCCTTTCAGTTGTTCTAATTGACCAAAAACATGATTAATCCACAAAGATGATTGAATCAGTAATAGAGGTATTACTGTCTATTGATGCTGTCGAGAACCTCAGATAATATTTAACAAGCATATTTAACATATCAACTTTTCTCACCTGAGTGTCCAAAAAACATGATGAGTAACACCACTGACATCCTTAAGGTTATTTTAGCCTACAAGTTAGTTGAGCTTTTGCCTACAGTATCAACTACTACTATACAAAGACAAGAGACGAAAGAGCGAGGCAGGAAGTGGCAACTTCCTACGTTTTACTCTCTCTCTCTCTCTCTCTCTCTCTCTCTCTCTCTGTCTCTCTCTCTCTCGTCATTAAACAATATGTGGTGATTATAATATCTATATGTATACAGTGCTGTGAAAAAGTATTTGCCCCCTTGCTAATGTACTACAAAATATTTTTGAAATTGATCTTCATGCCTTAATTTGAAAAAGGAGTAAAAATCCAACCTTTAAGGACACCAATGTTCTTTGTAAATGAAGAACAGTGTTTCCCACACATAGACACATTTGTGGCGGTGCGCCACAGATTCAGCACCGGCCGCCACATATTGCGTCTCGTTATTCTTTTATTTATTTATTTATTTATTCTTATTTTGAAACGCTATTGAAAAACACGCAGCATTCGTAAAGCTGAATTTCCTTTCCCTGCGCTCCCTCTCTGTCACTCGCGCGTCTGTCTCTCATATACACAAACACGCACAGCCCCTATACCCTCCGTGCACACCGCGGCTGTCTGTCTCCATGAAAACCAACGAGATCATCGCTGGAAGCGTGGTCGGTGGTCGCACTGATGCACCTGCCGCTGCTCGGGTAGAAGCATAAAGTTCTCCCGCAAGTTTTGTAGTCTATGCGTGCAACTTAATTACCAAACAGTAGAAGTAAACTCATTCTCCTTGGCCCGCTCTCGTGCGCGCTGAATGGACAGCCGCCCTCCACATGCAATCCAAATAAAACATTCACAATCGTGGACGCATTGACGCATAGAAGACGACTAGCTAAATTACTGTTATATTCGGTTAGCATCATTAGTAGGCTATGCTACAGGCATTTAATTAAAACTCTTGCATTCGAGTTGACTGACCACCAATGTTTTTCAACTCCAAGACTTAAAAGGGCCTGTCCCAAGGAGAAAAAGTATTAGCTTACCTTGAAACTTAAACACATGTGGGGAAAATGAACAGTCCAACCAGTAGAGTATGATAAGCTTAGCCTGCTATGTTTACAATATTTTGAGGCTTCAACCAGACAGCTGAATTTAAGAAGTGGAGTTGTAATATGAATAGTAGGCTATAATCTGCATAAAGTTTGCTGTTATGAATATCAGAAATGTCAGTATAGGCCTATATAATGTAAATAACATCTTGGTAAAAAAAAAAAAAAAAACATTATATGAAAGGAGAGCGATAAAAAGGTGATGCAATGAACCCCCCCCCCCCCCCCCCCCCCGTCAGACATGGGGCGACCACCACACATTGCCTTCTAATCTGTGGGAAACACTGAAGAATGTATCTTAAATAAATAAATGTTTTCCTTAAAATACAGTGGCCATAAGTATTTGCTCCCCTATGTTAAATTCCCACAGAGGAAGGCAGATTTTTTATTTTTTGAAGGCCAGCTTTTTCATGGATCCAGAATACTATGCACCCTGATAGTTTCCCTTGGCCTTTGGAATTAAAATAGCCCCACATCATCACATACCCTTCACCATAGCTAGAGATTGGCATGGTGTTTTTTCCAGTTAGCCTATTAGCCTGTTTGATGCTCATTAAGACAACTATGACAGATAACAAAGCACATGGTCATAGAAACAAAACAGAAAGCTGAAGCAATACACAAAATGGCCAGCAGGATGGGCAGTGAGTTCAAGTTCTGACCAACAACATCATGACAAAACTTTAAACTTTTGCATTGTTGGGTATGATAGCATTAATGACAAAGTTTGAAGCAAATCCAAGATGATCAGGTGGGACGTATCTGTTGATTTGGCACGGAATGAGAGAGAATGCACAACTATTTTAAGGGACACAGCAGAAGCTCAAAAAAATATGCCCACCTCAAAAAGAATAAATTCCCACCCTGTCCGTTGCAGGGCTCCATAAAACCTTGTCCTTCTGAGAAGAAAGTCCACCCTGATTCACTCTGTAAGTATCATTAACCAACACCAGCACGTGTTTCCCCACATTTCCCCATTCAAATGCATCATATTCGTGCTGTGAAATTCTGGAATGGTATGATAAAAGCACATTGTCATTTCCTCTAAATAAAGCACAGTCTAGGGGCTGTGTTGGACAATGTTGTATTTGTGGTTGAATACATTCATTGAAAATGTCTGAAATAGTCATGAGCTAGATAAAATCACAAAAGTTCTTAAGTTGACAACAACTGGATTGAGTGAGGGCCCAGTTTGCTCACGAAAAAGTTATCCAATTAATAGCTGCATATTTGGTGTCCTTTTTTTTACATTTACATGAATTGTCCATGTGTTTGTTTTCACAGAGTTGCAAAAACTGAAAGTGGCCTCAATATCCTCTGCATTATCAGCGAGTGCAGGCTCTTCCCCACACATCACATGGTGGACTGATCCTGTAGTATTTCAGCGCTCGTGTGTGTGCGTATATGGAAAGATCAGAAACAGGAAGAAACAGTCAACCATGTGTGAAGGAGACTGCACATCATAGTCAAGTTCCCCTTGGTTTTGAACTCACATCAATAGTGATTAATTTTTTCTCAAAAAATGTCAATAAGAACCCGAGAACTAGATCATAAAGCCATCTAAAAATGGTTACATGCTGCCACTCAGACATGCCACCACTACGACATGCTTCCATTTAGACATGCCTCTATTTCGACATGCTGCTATTTAGACATGCTGCCAATCCGACACATTTTAGTACCCCCATTCCGACAATTTACAAATCCTATTTTTTTCCAAGACAATTTAACGGACCCTATGAGCCCGACGGACGCAAAGTGCGTCAAAAAACACACCCATTTTTCTCTGTACATTGCTCCGCGATTATTAGTCATAGCGAGATGAGACCTATATTGCATGAAAGAGCAGAACCGGGGCTTTAACGAGACTAGACAGTGTCTGTACGATCAAGTATGAAAATAAAATAAAATCATGAATTTAAATCAAAGTATAGGCCTATCATATTTACAGTCTATATTGCTCCACGCAGCCACTGCTCTCGCTTGGATTACTCCGGGACCAGGCATCGCAGGCAACAGACACGCATATCAAATGAAAGAGGAGAAACAGAGCTTTCCATTGATACCAAACACATCGATCCTTTTGTGTTATAAAAACAGACGAAGTGACAAACAAATAAGAATGTCATATAGCTTCGGCTATAGCCATACCGCTACTTTCGTTTGATTTAGGCTACTCGTGAAACCATGGTAAAAAATATATGGCTTGCATGTCAGATAAAAGAGGAGAGCTAGAGCTATCCACAGATGCCAAATACAACCTTCTAGGTCATAAAACAGACGAAGTGACAGGAAAATAATAACTGTAACATTAATAGCCTATTAATTACCTCATGTCGGAATGGCACGTTGTTTGAAAAAAAAAGTTAAATACCGCCACTGCGACCATGAAAAAAAAATATGTCGGAGTGGTGGGACTTTTTCCCATAAGGAGACATGCCTCCACTACGACAATTGGACGTCAATGTCGGAGTGCTGGTATGTCGGAATGAACGGCGGATACCCTAAAAATGATAAATAAAAAAACATCCTTAAAGCAACACTAAAGCACTTTTCCTCTGTCGCACACACACTATTTGTTTATCCAGCAAATAACAGACAAGGTAGAATATGTTGCATGATTTTATAAAAGTATGATGTATAGTGACATCGAAGAAAGTCAAGTTTGTAGTTTCTGATGTCTCATTTCATCGAACAGATACACTACCCCACCTCGTAAAGTTACATAGTGCGGTTATAGCCGATAGAGGGACGCGAAGTGAAAGCAGAAGTGCCGTTCACCCTGTTACGAGTTGATGAACAGCTGAAATGATTTTGGAAACATTATTTTAAGGTACGAAAAACTTTAGTGTTGCTTTAAAACACCACATTATCAGTAGACCATGCAGCTAGTCTGTGCTGTTATGTTGCAAAGCCTTTGATGTGAGAAACCATGTGCGCGTCAACACCCTCTAAACCACTGTCAGCTCTAAAATACACTTGTCACATGACAGTTGAGGATACTTTTTTTTTTTTTAATTTAGCAATTGTCAAGAAATATTATTTTACAAACAATATTTTCATAGAGTGAAAGTGGTCATAACACTGTACTCACTATCTGGACGTCCCCCTACACATGGGTGACAGATTTCCATATGAATTTGGAAAGAGTGAGAAAAGTGAAAGTACAATCAGCCCACACAGCCATCATGGATTAAATTGTGTGTTAGTGTGGTGTGTGTGTGGTGTGATGGAAAAGGACACGTGTCAGTTGTCACATTCAACCTACACACTCTTCAGGGGGTGGGGGGGGGGGGGTGTACAATATTAGCATATGGGAATTATATTATGGTTTTTATTAGACTATTGATCTTTGATACTGCATTGATTATCTATTGCCCAACCCAGATTCAGATACACATGCTGAATCATATAACCCCAGTGAATCATTTCTTATTAAAGAACAACAAGGGTTCAACCGCAGTCAGCATATGTATTGAGAAAATGGAATTAGCATTTCAGGAAGAGAAATGAAGAAGAATGTCATACTTGTTGAATTGACTTTTACAGGGAATACATGACCTAATGGAATAACAGTTCAGCATTCAGTTATGGTCATGTGATGTTTAATGTCTGTTTCACAATACAGTCCAGTTGCTTAAGTTTCCAGATCTGCAATCTTAAAGTGAATCTGTTGGAAACAACAGAAACTGATTTGTTCCTATTTGGACACAGATGTGTTTAAAAAAAACAAAAAACAAAAAACAAAAAAAAACAGCGTAAGTTGTGTTGTTTTCAACACATATTTTGTAACAAATAACAAAAGCAATGTGTTGGAAACGGCACAAACTGTGTTGTCCCTCTCTGAACACAAGTTGTGTTGTTTTCAACACATACATTTTAAGAGTGTATTTGCCAACTTTTGTATGATGCAAACAGATCGTAATAACAGCTACATTTGTGTGGATATGTTCCCTGACAACCTAGACAAGTCTTTTACCATTTTCCACTTGCAAGTTGTAAAGACTGAAGCTGAAGAGGGCTCCGTCCAAGTATTCTTTTCATATGAAGATACTTGAAGGTCCCTTGTAAAGAAATTCTGTTGACCATAACCAGATAAGTGATTTGCCAGTCATCACTAAACTAGATGTACCACAAAGCGGTACAAAATATGGCTGCCACTCAGTCCTGCAAATTCTCTCCGCAACTCTTGCAACTTTTGTGTGTGTGTGTGTGTGTGTGTGTGTGTGTGTGTGTGTGCACATGTGTGGGTGTTTGTGCGCGTGTATGTGTTTATTGATGTGTCTGCGTGCACGTCTGCGTTTGTGTGTGTGCGTGCGTGTGCTTGTGTGCGTGCCTGTATAACAGAGTAAGAAATGTAGTTTAGTGTTTTTCAATATCCGATCAGAGGGTTGACTGTAAAGCACCCCCCATTTTGTAACTGTAAAATATTGTTTAAGTTGAAAAATTCTATATCTCCCGTGTTATATTACTTTACTGTTACGGTTTAGGTGTAATTTATAGCAACTTAGACCTCCGCCAAGGAGGTTATGTTTTCATCAGGGCTTGTTTGTTGGTTGGTTTGCTTGTTTGTTGGTTTGTTTGTTTGTCTGTCTGTCTCTGTTCACAAGATAACTCAAAAAGTTATGGATGGATGTCTGTGAAATTTCTGGTCTGAGGTCTGAAATGACCCAAGGAAGAAATTATTACATTTTGGGAGTGAATCGTATCACCGCCTGGATGCAGGAGGCGGTTATGTGTTTCCTTGGTGGAGGTTTGCGCTCTCTGAGTGATTTTCTAGTTATTAATGTTTTCACTAGTTCATACACACGGAGTCTTATGTGACTAGCTTTAAACTCCGCTAGCAACTTACGATGCATGTAATATAGCCCATGCTTTCAGTGCATTTATTATGACCGCCGCTAGCGTAGCTAGCGAAGCGGTCATATAGTTGTTGTCAAAGTTTTTTTTTATTTATTTTTTTTCATTCTTTTTTCCCGTCATTTTTCGTCAACGATTCCCGGGACACCGTAACACCGGAGCGCATGGAACTTGGTGGGCATGTAGCCCCAGTAGAGTTCTATGGAAAATTTTCGTTTCGTCCCCGGGGGTCACTCCACCCCCGTGCTGCCCCCGCCCGAAGCCCAAAAATGACAGTTTTTCCTACATAACTACCTGAACCGTGGCACCGAGGATGACAAAATGTTTATGGTATGTTGTTCTCTAGAGCTTGCATCAACTTAGCTTATAACCAGTCATTTGTGATTTGCCCCCCCCATTGTAAAAATTGAAAATGCAATGTAATATTGCTTTAATTGCCCCTATCTTCAGATGAGATGTTATGAACTGCACCAAATTTCATGTGTATGATTAACCTGACACCCTCTGGGAGTATGCCAAGTTTTGTGGAATTTCATCCATGGGGGGCTATAAAATAAATGGATTTATGTGTACATTCAGGACTGTATACCCATTGGCCAGTAGATGGTGGTATTATCTGGAGTCTAAATCCCCCCCCTGGGGATTTCAAAAACTGTTCCAAACATCTCAATCTCTGCTAGTTTTTGTCCTAGAAACATATAAGTGACACCATTAGAAACCTTTAATCAACTAGTTTCCAAATATGTTTTAAAAGAGAATGGTTGCTCTGGGTGCAACAAACATGCAGGAACACACACACACACACACACACACACACACATAAATACACACACACACACACGCATACCTACACACACACGCACCACTACATACACACATGTACATAAAACATTATACAAACACATGCACAAACACGCCCACACGCATGCACACATACACCCTTACACATACACACACACACCTACACACACACACACACATGCACACACACATCTTTGAGTACATTTTGTGAGACCACCGGAGCTGAGAAGTGAATGTGTGTGTGATGTACTATAGCCTGTGTGTGTGGGTGCGTTTCTGTGTGCCCATCTGTGTGTTTGCATGTGTGTATATGTGTGTATGTGCATGTTCTGTGTGTGTTCTCTTTCTTTCTCTCTCTCTCTCTCTGTGTCTGTGTTATCTGTGTGTATTCTGTGTGTGTTCTCTCTTTCTCTCTCTCTCTCTCTGGGTGTGCCTGTGTGTGTGTGTTTGTGTGTGTGTGTGTGTGCGTGTGTGTGTGTGTGTGTGCGAGTGTGTGTTTGTGTGCGTGTGTGAGTGTGTGCCTGTGTATGTGTGTTTGTGTGTGTGTGTGTGTGTGCACACGTGCGCGTGTGTGTGTGTGTGTGTGTGTTATCTGATATTGGAGTGACAGTGACGGCAGAGAACACAGTGAACATATACTCAGAGACACATTAAACACACACACAAGCAGACACACACTCACACTAGACAGAGAAGCACTCATACACAAAAGCAAGCGCACACATGCACACACTCATTTACATACATAAAAGTTGCAGTAGGGATGGAGTAGGCGATGGAAACACAAGCGTGATTGATATTTGCGGAGAGAATGTGCAGGACTGAGCGGCGGTCATATTGTGTATCGCTTTGCGGTACATCTAGTTTTATTTTGTATGTGCAGAATGCAGATGTCATGTTGGTATGCCAGAGCCTGAGGGATTGCTCCATATGTAAGATATTAATTAGTTCTAGAATGAGGAAAGATTTTCCTGTGTATTTTTCTTAAGTTTATTTTATCACTGTCCAGTAAACTGGGAAGTCACCGTATCTCTTGCTGCAGATGAAACTGATCAGGATCAGTCTGTGGCCGCCCCCACAGACACATTTGTCTAGACCCGTTTAGGTCACTGTTATCACTTCCTTTCCAATTAATTCAAAGCTTTGTTTTTGTTCAACGACTTTGTTGCCCAACCTTGTGACCTTCTCAGCCACCACAAACCTTTCCAGTCGACCATCACCTGCACTGTTTTAGCGGACTAAGAGCCACAGAAGGCTGTTTTAGCCCAGCACATTTATTTCTGGTGGAGGGTCAGCAACAGAATCTTCTTTTGGGTGACTCCATAATAAGGGTCCTTAATAAATATCAAACTAGTCATTAACTTTTTCATTAACTATTAGCCTGTTTGATGCTCATTGAGCTCAATGCAAATCAAACAGGCTAATAGGCCTACTGGAAAAAGCACCATGCCCATCTCTAGCTATAGTGAAAGGTATGTGATTATTTTAATTCCAACGGCCAAGGGAACTTTATCAGGATGCATAATATCCTGGATCCATGAAATAGCTGGCCTTCACAAATTCCCATAGGGTTACATAGGGGGTAAAATACTTCCTTCCCCTAGCATTTAAGGAACAAAGAAATTTGGTCTGATTTTTACTCATTTTTTTTAATTAAGATCATTGTCAAATTATGATTTTATATTCCTGTTTTAGCATGGTATCAAATACATGTGCTCCCCACTGTATATTACTATCAGTATGGGTCTCTCACACTGGAAATGAATGATCACCAGGTCCACAAAGGTCCTCGATAAAACAAAACAGGCAAAGCTGAAAGATGTAGCAAATTTATGCGAAAACTACACTAAAGATTATGATTATGTTTCTACACCATGGGAATTACAGCCCGTATACAGTAAACCTTTTATTGTCAGTATGCATTTTGGGTAAATGTTCCACAGGGAGTCTCCATAGGGCATTTAGCAAAGCACATGGACATACATTTACAAATAATTGTGTAAACTAATTCATCTTTTTTCTATTTTACCCACAGCTTCACAAGACCTGGTGCTAGTGCCTCAAGTGACTTTAGAGGACTAAAATGTGGTCAAAGATGTTTGTAACCTGGTAGAAAGAAAACAAACTGTGTTCTAGCCTCTCAGTGCTTCGCACATTTTTTTCTGATGTCTCTCTGGGGGGCGGGGGTGATTTCACTACAACCACCATAGCACCCACCTAGGTGATGCAGCACGCATACCTTGCACCAGAATGCTCACCACACACAGCTCGAGAGAAAGGAAACTAGTTAACCCTTTTACGGCGTTCAGTTGTCACTCAGCCAATGTTCCCGGGTCTGGGGGACCCACCACATTGTAAGGCTTTCAAATCAATACAGCCAATTTATGTAAAACATACTTAACATATATTTACTTTAGCTCAATTACCAATGATATAGACATCATTTATGGTTCACATTTGCCGTTTACAATGCCCCTGAGAGATCACATTTAGGCCTGTCTGTAATCAGTGTGTTCCACTGTTATGCTAGCCTGGCTCCGCCCCTCTACATATATACTTCAATACTCAATTTTTATTTTCCTTTGGTAAGAGTCTGGATATTTCCAGGCTACTGCTATACTGGAACTACATTTTATTTGAATTTAAATTTGAAGGAACCGTGTCACAGTCCACAGTTGTTTAATTTTAAGTTATTCATGGATTCTGGATAAAGAGGAAAGACATGTATTGGGACAACACCTAACAGGACCGCTAGATTGAGTCGGACTCCACTAACGAAAAATAGAGAGACAGCATAGATGAGAATCATTTATTAAAAAGGCTTAACAATTTAGTTCTAAAATTATCAAATAAAAAAAAGGAATTCCTCACACAATAAAAAGAAAATCTACAAATCTCTTTACAACACACCATACTTTTTGTACTTTAAAGAAAACAAAGATGTTAAAGGCTTAGCTTCATTTTAAGACATCAGATTGATAAAAATGAGGCAAACAAATACAAAAAATACAAAAACTTCATTAACTATGCGCATGCACCGGCTCTAAGAATGAAATTGCAAGTTTGTTTTTTATTTTCTGCACAGGATTACTTTTCCAATGTTCAGTTTTCAAAACACTACATAACTGTATAAAAACTCCAGCTCCAGCCTCATAAGTATAAAAAACAGACAAACAAAAAAAATCTTTCAACGGTTATATACAAAAGGAAGAGCGAGAGGGAGAAGGGGGGGTCTACAGTGTCTCAGAGCTGCCAAACAGTGCATACACACGTCTCTTTCTGCTCAGTATGAAAAGAGGAAGCCAAAGCAGTTATTGGTTCCTGTGAACTTTAAGGCAGAAATGCATACTTGCAGTGCATTCCGAAAACAAACAAGCAAAAACAATGCCAACAGATGCCTTGGGCCGCTACTTTTTTTATTTTCCCACAGACTGACGTCCCTGCCATGTCATGTCAGCTGGAGACAAAAGCCAATGCTACATAGGGGTTGCTAGTGTGTGTTGCATACGTGTTAGGAGTGTGTACGTGGTGTGGTTAGGAGGATGTCGTGTTGTCAGGATAACTTAACGGTCACTGGTCACAATGACATGGTGACCAAAAAAAAGAGGTGTTTTTGGCACTGCTGACAACCTAACCAACAGTTAATCACACGCGCTTATGCACACAAGGCTACATGGAGTAGTTCGTTTTGCTTGTTAGCATGTAGAAGATACAAAAAGGATAGAATACCATGCTCTTCTGCTTCCCAACAGTTTATGTCCACCATATCTCCTTCACATTTTCACAACAGTTTCCTCCACAGTGCATAGTGTCATCCCGTTGGGGGGAGGCAAGGGAGTATATCATGGGTGGAACCATTTTCTGTGATCATGCTTCTTAGAATTCACACAGTCATTTTACGGACAAGGGTGAGAAAAAAAATTGCCGATGCTTAAAAAAAAAAAAAAAACAGGTCGCACATTCAGTTAGCAGAGATATTTTTAAAAATGTTGATGCATACAGAATAAGTAGTACAGACAAGACGCTGCAAGACATTCAAGCCTCGCTCCACAGCAAAGAACGGGGTGGGGGTACAACTTTGACAGCCCTCTTGGTCAGTGTGAAAACTGGTGAGACACAGTCCCGATGGACCGATGATATGATGGAGCACTTTTTTAGTGTTTTTGATTGTTCAAACTCCTTCGATTAAAAAAAAAAAAAAAAAAAAAAACATGAAATAAAAAATAAAAGTAAAAGGAACATTAACCTTATCCTTATGAAGCATGATATCAAGCGTAGGTGCCTTAACAGATTGTTCTTTGTCTTTTTTTTTTTTTTTTCAAAAAAGCATTCACAGTTTCCAGGTAGTGTCAAAGAGATGTGAAGTGGAAGTCCAGCTTGATCCAAAAAGTGTCATGACGCACTAAATACATTTCTGAATAACGAAATTGCGGAATGGTAAACAGTATGAGCTGTTGGTTCCAGTCAGAGCGGAACTCTTCAAAGGGTATTGGGTGTTGTTGATCTAATGTACTTTGTGATTTCTTGTATTGTTGTTTTTGTTGTTGTTGTTGTTTTAGTGTTGGAATAACAGTGATGTCAGTCAGCATAGAGGAAATACACTAAAATCACCCAGTCTTTGTGTCGCCTGGAAAAGGTCAAATCTGAAGACACTAAGGACCAAACTATGAGCTTATGGAGATTCCCCAGATCAGCTGGAGAGACTTAAAAAAAATGGTCCCCTGAAAAGGGAGAAAGTCACTGGAAGATAAAAAATAATGAAGAAATAAAATCTATGAGAAATGCTGTGATGTTAAGTCGGAGTTGAAGAGTGGTTCTATCCCTCTACATCCACTCAGATTTCCTCCTTTCTTTGTCGTCACTGTACGCCAATTTCACTCCTCAAACTCCTCACTCTTTTCTACTTATCAGCTCTCTCAATCCCTCCATCCACCCCCTCAACCTTGTGACGATCTCCTCCTTCCTTTTTCTCTCCTGCTCTCTCTCTTTCTTTCTCTGTCTCAAACAGAGGTTTCGGACTGCAGCCGCATCACAAACTTGTGACTCTTGGGGTCGATGAACTCCTCCCCCAGGTTGAGGAACGGGAGCGGCGTCACGGTGACGACCAAGGCAAAGTCGAGGCGGCGCAGCGAGAAGACTTGGCCCTGGCGCAGGGCGCTGGTCACGGGCTCCTCGCTGACCAGCGTCCACTGGCGCCCTCTGCCGTTCTCACGCTGGTACTGCAGAGTGGGCCCAGGACTGAGGTACCGCTCCAGGAAGGCCTGAGAGGGGGAGAGGGAGAGGAAGAGAGAGAATAACAGATAAAAGAAAATAGGTGAACAGGAGAACATAGGAGAACAAGACTTAAAGTGATTCCTGCAATGTTGTGGGTACTCAGTAATGGGTAATAAAAAAACAAGTTAATTCAAAATGGTATAACTCAAGTAAACCAGAATCCTCTTTCGAAATCAAGTTATCCATTATTTAAAGATCATGCACGCATGACATCTGTTTGGTGGCGATGTTGTACAGGAAGCTTTTTGTCGTCATTTGGCACATGTCTCTTTTTACTGTTCATAAAGGTGGAAATATAGAAGTCACACCATCAACACGCTCTAACTGTATGTCAAACATGTTTTTCTGTCTTGTATAAGCAACCGCCCTTCCGTTGATCATTTCGAAAATCTTTAAGGAAGTTGTGAAATTTTTGAACTGCAGCACTCCTCTTTCACTTCCTCTTGGGCCATGTTTTACACAAAGGCTATCGGGCTTGACTGACAGGCACCCTTTTGTTTCAATGGCCAACGCTACGCTAGCTGTTTCAGCCTAGGAAGGAGAAGAAAACGAAACAATGGCCAAATTAAAGGTTCGCAGGTTTCAGTTTTGTCCTCATAACTATGAACAACCCAGAGTAACTTTAAGGGGAACTATGTAAACGAAACAATGGCCAAATTAAAGGTTCACAGGTTTCAGTTTTGTCCTCAAAATTATGAACAACCCAGAGTAACTTTAAGGGGAACTATGTAAGGTTTTTTTGGGCTTAATTTGCCGTAACTTAACAGCTTCAGAGTCATTGGAGTGGTATTATGACTTTCCAGGTAAAATGGTCGTCACTTCTCCTTATAGTGGCTGTGAGTGAAGCGGGTGGCTTGCTGGTTTTTCCAGTCAGAGAGCCTTGTGGTCTCACGCTGTAACGAATTGCTTTACAGCCCTACACACATACATGGCATACAGGCACTGGCTAGAGAAAAAACGTGAAAAGACGCAGAAAGCGAGTAAACTGTTGTCGAGCGAGGAGTGTCATAAAATATATACTCTTAAACTGTTGGGGGAGCTCTGTAGAGAAAACTGCGAGCAAAAAGCGAAGAAACTGTCAAAACTGCATATAATAGGGTTCCTTGAAATCCTACACATACAGGCTGCACATACACACGATCGCAAAATAATTCAGTCGGGCAGCGAGCAGCAACTCGCTGGGCGCGTTTTAGCGGCCGGCGCCTTACCTTGGGCGTCATGTTGTGGGTGATGCAGAACTGCAGGTGGGCGATGATGCTCTCCATGCTGTGGTAGGGCTGCTGCCGCGTGGTGCGCAGGTACTTCTGCATGGCCCGGGCCATGGGCGCGAAGATGGCCTGCGCCGCCTCCCGCGGGTCCATCACCTCGCGCGGGTGCTTGGGCGACGAGGCCGCGGGCTCGTCCTCCTGCAGCCGCTTGATGTGGGTGAAGGCCTCCTCTACTGCCACCACCAGTCTAGGAGGAGAAAAAAAAGTATAAATAAAGTAACTCATAGTTTGCAGACACTTTTATCGAAAGTGGTTATGCTACCTAAGCTCCACCACTCCCAAAAGGAGGTGCAGGAGAGCTAGGAGAGGCACAGTGGTGATGATGAGTTGGCTACTGTAAATACAAGTCACTACATAACTTTAGGATAGTTAGGGGACAGTGGTGTTAATATTAACTAAAGGACTAGAAGTTTAGTGAGTGTTTGTTTATAAAATATATCATGGGGCTCAGTTTTCTTCTAATCAACACTGTAAATATTTAATGAGGAAATACTTTATTTCTCTAGTAGGTTATCTTGACCCGTTTGTGCAGGTGTATGTGCCCAGACATGCAAAGAAACAGTTACTTTTAAAACACAATGGCACTTAACTGTGCACCAACACTGAAGGAATTAATTGTAAAAGTAGCTGAAGCAGAATTGAGGTGAGGATACGCTAACGATGAAGATGAGGTATCCTTCTCAGTGTATAGGTGTTACCCTAACTGCAGTGCCTAGAAACTGATGCAACTGCCTTCAGCAGTGTATAGAAGATAAACGAACTGAAAGTGCAGGGGCTCCTTTCTCCCCCTACCCTTGTACACAAACAGGTACAGGCCTGTACACTCAAGCACTCCACCACAAAACACCTTCACTCACACACATGCACACATATAGCCACAGACACACACATGCAGACATACACCCACAGACACACCCACACTGACACACAGAAACTGACCCACACACAGTCAGACAGACAGAGACCCACCCACACAGGCAGAAAAACAAACACACACACACACACACACACACACACACACACACACACAAACACCACAAAACACCCTCACAAATACACACATGCAGACACATACCCACAGACAAACCTGCACTGAAACTGACCCACACACACACACCCACAAACCGACACACACCTGGCCTTGCGCTTGCGGACGCGGCGCTCCATCTCGGCCTCCTCGTAGTAGTACTCGTTATGGGAGTTGTCCCGCCTCCGTGCCGCAGCGGCGATCATGGCCCGCGACTGGCCAGTTGAGTTATTGGTGGTGTTCTCTGTCAATCAATACGAGAGCGGTGCGATCAATGGCATGGAGCCAAGGGAATTACACAGGATTGATACAGCACTTTCACAGACAATGACAAGGGGCGAGGGTGACCCAGAGGTCAACGAGCCAGAAAAGGTCAGACAAAGGGGAAGACAGCGGGAGAGAGAGAGAGAAAGAGACATATAGAATGAGAGTGGGAGAGAGAGAAAGAGACATATATAGAATGAAGGAGGAATTGAGAGAACTTCAGATGGAAAGAGAAAGAGAGAGAGATGCAGACGTCTGGATGAATTAGGGAACATGTGGAGGCGGACAGACAGGAATTCAACTCTCACCTTCTCCAAGTGAGTAGACTTTGAAGCCAGACATTTTTTTGGACAGGATGGACTTGGGCAGGTTGAGCAACGCCGGGTTGTAGACAGGGAAGTCGCTGTAATACTGGTCAAGGACCCACACAGCTGCACGCTGGATGCTACAAACAAACAAAATGGCAGGTGTCAATTTGCATTAGTGTCAGCCATCTTAATTATCATCGGCATCTACAACCTACAGTGGTGGTGTGTAGTTGCTACAGCTCAAGAACCGATTGCTATCCTTTATTTTTACAATGACTCATAATACATAACACATGCATAATCAGAGATCATTTCTCAGAGTTGAGAATCATTTCTGCCCAGAAAATAAATGATCATCAATATCTACTTAATTACCAAGTCATTTCAAAAGAGGAGAGGCCCAATGAGTTTCAAAGTTATGGCATTGCTTCCACCTAGTGGTAAAACTGGAGGACAGCAACTTCACTGATAAAAACCCAGGCATAGCCATCAAGCAATCATCAAACAGCCAGGCTGTAGGAATTTCAGTGCCAGTAAGATATAGGCTAGTGTACTGTTACCAGTGCTTTATAAACTGGTTGTTTCAACAGTTTAAGAGTAAGACACAGCTGTGCATCGACTTAAATGTAAATACAGTCTTGAAGAACCTTGAAGAAGCTTTTGTTTATTTGCTGCAAAACAATCAGAAAACCAGTGGCACGATTTGAAGACAAATCATGAACAAACATGGGAGCCGCCAGCTAAGGGAGTATCTAGGTTAATGTCAATATTTGACTAAAACTCACTAGACAGCAATTACCAGTTACCACGTGAGATTACCAATCTTTTCCATGAGATAATTAATTTATTACTAATTGTGTATCGAGTGAGCTTATATAAAACAAAGTAATTAATATTTTACGTAAGCTAATTACTTGACTACTAATTGCTCATTGATTTCTTTGTGTAGCCTAATTCATCGATCAGCGATGAGGAGTTATAGTGACAGTGAGAGGATGCTGCTGGTATAAGGTTTGTGATTGCTGAGGTCTGACTCCGAACACAGTGCTCTCGGGAGACTGATCAAGACACTAGACACCCCCACACCCACACGAGGGCATATCCAGTGACCGCTCAACCTCAGGAGACACAAAACAATGAGATCAGAGGTCTTTGCCAAGACCTGCCCTTTTTCTAGTTCGTTACCAAAGAGACGCACACACACAAACACACACACACACACACACACAAACCAGGAAATGTGTATCAATTAACTTGGTGTCATATGAACCGAAAAAGCGAAAAAGAGGACTCCTTTTTCTAGCTAATTATATCACGTCCGTGATGACCTTAGGAACTCAAACCTCTCGCTTCTCCCTTGTTTTTACCACCTGAAAAGCCGGTCGAAATAAAACTCGCCATCTGCCCTCTGTCCACACACGGACACCAATTTGTGTTGGAGTGAGTGTCTGGCACCAACACTTTAACTTCATTTCTTTGTAATCTCCTCGCCTGCATAGTTTCTCAATCACCAGGTCTGGGCTGCATGATTGTAAAGTATGACCCAATTTCAGTCTCTCTCCCTCTCCCTCTATCCAGCTCCCATCTAGCAGCACAAACACCACACACACACACACACACACACGGTTAGCACTGTAGCAGCTTGCACCACTGGTGGTAGGCAGGCAGGCAGGCACACGTACCCGAAAGCACACACAGCAGTCTAACATAAATCTTATTTTGTGTCCCTTCCAACATTCACACTCATATTTTTACCCATTCAACACAAATGCACACTGCCTCTATTGTTACCCCTCGCACACACAAGTACACACACACACACGTACGTCAGATACTGTGCAATTTTGGCCCGAACTTAGTCAGACCCAACAATCTGTAGAATTGGACCAAATTCCCGTCCGATTTGTCATGCAGTTTGAGCTGGCTCGCGAAGATGCAACAATCAACATTCCAGCTCTGGACCGATCGAGTTGGATTTCTGGCATGTCACCCTTCCCGCACAGAGAAGCACACACACACAAACACACACACGCACACACACACACACACACAGGGTGCCTCTCAACCTCTCTCTTTGATCCTTGGTCCTCCAGACTCGTTCCCACTGATCTATAACCAACACTGGATAGACTATCCCATTTTTGCCGCCCCATCATTCTTTATGTAGATCAGTGAGGACGAGAACCGAGGAAGGAAGGGAGGATGTATAAAAAGCCGAATGAGCGGCACCCGCACACACATCCCCTCCCTCGCTCACCTGAGGTGTCCCACGTTGTAGAAGCGGCTGCGTCTGTTGTTACCCCTGCGCACACACGCACACGCACACGCACACGCGCACACACACACGCACCCTCCCGCACTCACCTGAGGTGTCCGACGTTGTAGAAGCGGCTGCTTCTATTGTTACCCCTGCGCACACACGCACACACACACACACATACACACGCACACGCACACACGTGCACACACGTGCGTGCACATACACATCCCCTCCTTTGCTCACCTGAGGTGTCCGACGTTGTAGAAGCGGCTGCTTCTATGGTTACCCCTCGCGCACACACGCACACACACACGCACACACACACGCACACACACACACACACACACGCGCCCTCCCGTGCTCACCTGAGGTGTCCGACGTTGTAGAAGCGGCTGCTTCTATTGTTACCCCTCGCACACGCACGCGCGCACACACACGCGCGCACACACACACCCCCTCCCGTGCTCACCTGAAGTGCCCGACGTTGTAGAAGCGGCTGGCCCCGTCGGTGGTGCGCACCACCTTGAGGCAGAAGGCGGGCTGTAGCTGCCGCACCTCCAGCAGCACCAGCGCCAGGTACTGGATGAAGAGCAGCGCGTCCACCAGCGACGCCGCGTAGCCCACGATGCCGCGGTAGTCGCGCTCGCGCGGCTCCAGCACGCGCACGCCGTAGAAGAGCCAGTAGGACGCCACGAAGAGGAAGAGCAGCGCGGCGAGGAGGCCGCGGAAGACGAAGAGGCGCGGCAGCGAGGCGCGCGGCGGCCGCAGGAAGAGCGCCCACGACGACAGCGCCAGGACGAGGAGCTTGAACGCCAGCGAGACGTAGAGGCCCTCGCAGGGCACGCCGCACGGGTCCAGCTGCTCGCGCCACAGCAGCTGCGGCAGCAGGAGGAAGGCGAGCGGCGTGAGGAGGGCGAAGAGGCCCAGCGCGCCGCTGAGGGCCGGCCCGGCGAAGCGCCGACACTCGAGCGGCGAGGAGTCCTCCAGCTCCTTGGAGGCGCGCGTCAGGTCCTCGTTGGAGACGCTGTGCTCCGACGTGCCGGTCACCACCGTGGTGGTCTCGCCCCAGTTGTCGTCCTGATGGAGAGAGAGGAAGGAGAGAGAGAGAGAGAGAGAGAGAGAGAGAGAGAGAGAGAGAGAGAAAGAGTTAGTAATCCCCATGGAGAGAATAAATATTATTTTATAATTGGCTGGTAGGGGAGAGGGCTAATTCTGTGTATTGATTGATCTGGTAAAAAACAGCTGAATCAGCTTCCCATATTGATGATTTTTTGAATGGTAACTACAACAACCACTGTAAACAATGGATGAAATAGGAAGATGGAACAATGGAATGAACCATAGCTGATCATTTACCGTTGTCATTGTCAGTAACAAAAGAAAATAGTGTGCTATTTACACTGAACTGCAAGTTTCCTTTGTGTACTATAAATCCATGACTATCGCCTACCTACCGGTACATAACATAACATACGAGTGGCTACCGGGGGGGATAAGCAGGATAACGCCCCTCAAGGTGTTCCCATAAACAGAGTTAATGGACGATGAGCAGGGGTTCTTTAGCTCCACCTCATCTCTTAATTGCTTATATCGGGACACCTTGGCGGCCATTAACCCTTACATAAAGGGGGAGAGAGAGAGGAGGAGAAAAGGACAGCTGTAGACAGAGAGTCAGAGAAAGAAAGACACAGAGCAGGCATAAATGGAAAAAGTAGGAGAGGAGAGGGATCGGGAGAGATAAAATGGCACACATATACAGATAGAGAGAGAGAAGAGACACACATAGATGAAAGGAGAGATACACAGGGAGAGATGAAGTAGTTGGGGAGAGAAGGAGAGAAGTGGGGGATGGGAGGGAGTGAGAGAGAGAGAAAGATGTGAAGTACACTGAAAAACAGAGAGGGACAAAGTGATAGAATGAAAGAATGGATGTGTATGGGGGAAGGGAGAGAGGCAGATATCAATAGGCACAGCAAGTAGGAAAAAAAGGAGTTAGCAGAAAAGATAGCAGAAAGGAGAGAAGAGGGATACGATAGGAAATGGCAACAAGAAAGAAGGAATGGGGTAAAACAGAGAGATGAAAGGCAAGAGATAAGAATGGGGGAAGGGGCAAGAGAGAAAGAGGAAATAATTAATTAGCATCGCTCCAGGTCTTAACATGATCCTGCATATTAAAGACAGGATTTTGAGCAAAGGAAACAAAAAAACAGAATAGTGTGGAACCCTAATGATGATTAATCCGGTTATATTTTTTCGTACGGTAAAGATACGCATTTCATCTCTAGCAAAATGCTTGGTTCTCTAGAAGAAAAAAAATACTCATCCTATGTTATCTAAGAAATGTTGCCATAATGCGTAGACCCAATACGGTGAGGCTGTTTATATTTTCCTATCACTATCAGGCTATTTATTTTCATGCCACTGGCCCTCGCAAAATCAGTTCAACCCAAATCTGACCTCCCTCCCAGTGCAAGTGGCTGGATGATTTGATGCCACTGATGATTGATGTGATTGGATATGTGAGTTTTAACTGGGGCAATTCAAGGCCGGCTGTGGGTCTTATGACAGTTGAGCCGTAGCAAGGCCACTGCCCAGCTAACTGAATTACGTCTCGGCTGGAATGGAAGACATGTACACCTGATGCCCCTGAGAATCTGTGACGAATTAGAACATGGCACACACATGCATACTTTATATACACACACACACACACACACACACAGCCGAGGCGCCAGCATTCGGGCATGTTTGGTCATGCTTTTAACAAGGCTTCGCTCTAGATTCCTTGAATGCCATACACAAAAACACGCACACGTAGACAGCGATTAAACTCTGATACTACATGAAACCCGGAGGCCCCCTCATTTGAACACAAGATCAAGCCTCGCATATCAGCGTCTCTCCACTGTACGAGAGTCACCCAAGAGAGCCTTGGCCCCAGCATAAAGCCTCCACACCGGCACACTGCCATCTTACGCTCCCAGAGAGAGTGACGGAGATTAATGAAGTGGCGCAGGAGATTAATGATCTGTGCCGATATAAAAAGCCTTCCTAAAAAGAGAACGGCACAGAATAGAAGAAAAGAAGGGATTGAGAGGAGAAAGGAGAGAGTCTGAAGGAGAAGGAGAGAGAGGGAGGGAGGGATAGAGGGATGGATGACCGTGGAGGAGGAGAGGGAGGAGAGGAGGCGGAGAGAGGAGGAAATGAGGCAATAACGATTAAGCGGAGATAAAAAATGACTGACATTAGGAACACAGGGCTGGAGCGTGCACTGCTCAATTAGAGGAGGAGGGAGATTTATGAGTTTGGATGGAAAAACAGACGGGATGGAGTAGGAATGCAAGAGAGAGAGAGAGAGAGAGAGAGAGAGGACAACCTCTGAGGGGTGTGGGGGGTTTAAAGGCTGACTTTCCATCTCTCATTCTCCATATTAAGAGATGCATCTGGTTGGAAATGTCATGGGCCAGAGTGCTTCCTGATTGTATTTGTGAAGACACTCATGCAGTGGAAACCAGGCAAATGGAGAGCCGCTGGTTTGCCTACGAACATGAGAGACCGTGCGTGCGTGTCTGTAGGTGCCTCTCATTTAGAGTTTATACGTCCTCCCTCGCTCCTCGGGCCTCGATCATCACTGATCTACATAAAGAATGATGGGGCGGCAACAATGATAGTATATCCCTTCGTCTATCTTTCTTTATGTAGATCAGTGAGGATCGAGGCCCGAGGAGCGAGGGAGGACGTATAAACTATAAATGAGAGGCACCCTCTGTGTGTGTGTGCGCGTGTGTTGTCCATGTGCGTATGTGTGAACGTGTCTCAAACTATCCACTTCTAACAGTGTCGTGGTGTGACCCAAATTTCACCGGAGGCCCAGATAGCAAGTCAGCCCTTCCCCAGCAGGGTCTGGTGTCTGACAGGATTATCGCACCATGTCCAGCCACCGCACTCTCGCGGTGTGACCGCTGGCCTACTTAAGACCTAGAGTTGGAGGCATCCTTACCCGGTCATCTCCGCGGGTCGACTCGGTGTCCAGCAGGGGCTCTCCGGGAGCCTGGATAGTGACAGATTTGTCGCCACGGCTACTGCTGTCTCGGCTCTTTGAGCGATGCCGGTCCCTCCGATCCCTGCACACACACACACACACAGAGAGCAAGAGAGGGGGAGAAAAATAAGACAGAGAGATATGGGTGAGTATTTACACATGTATAACCCACTGTGCATGGATACATGAATTGAAAGCATTTGTTTGTCAATAATGCTGATATCGTAATGCTCATTTCTCTCTCGGTTTGTGTGTGTGTGTGTGTGTGTGTGTGTGTGTGTGTGTGTGTGTGATCTTGTTTAGGCTACAGCCAGGTGTTTGGATATGGTGTTGTGGGTTTTATTCCATTCACATCATTTTGGGCATGCTTCTGTGCAAATCTACACACACACACACACACACACACACACACACACACACACACACACACACAAACACACTCTCTCTCTCACACACAAACACACACTCACACACACACACACACACACACACCTGTGTTTGCGGGAGCTCCGCGAGTGGGACGACTTGTAGGAGTAGCCCGAGTACTGCGACTCGTTGTCCATGTCTGGGGCTGGCGGGCGGGGTTTGTGGGCCCCTCCTCCCCCCGTGCCGCCTCCGGCTCCGCCCAGCTGACTCTTGCGCTCGCTCAGGGATTTGGAGGAGAGAGCTAACGGCAGCTTCAGTAACTCCACCTTACTCCTGAGAGAATCTATCTTGGAGGCTGGATGAGAAGAGATGGAGAAGAGCTGAGGGGTGGGAAGGAACGGGGTGAGGGAGAGAGAGAGAGGGGGAAAGGGGAGAAAGGGAGGGAGAGAAAGAGAGTGAGGGAGGGAAAGGGAGGTGTGGAGAGGAGTGAAGAGAGAGAGTGCGAGAGATAGATAGATAGATAGAGTTAGAGAGGTAGATAGAGAGAGAGAGATGAGTGGTAAAGAGTAAAGGGAGAGAGAGAGAGAAAGGGAGGTGTGAAGGGGAGTGAAGGGAGAGAGGGAGAGAAAGAGAGAGAGAGAGAGAAAGAAAGAGGTGTGGAGAGGAGAAGGGAGAGTGTGAAAGAAGGCAGGAGATGCAGATGGAGAAAGACACATGGAATTGGGAAAAAATCACACAAAAAGAGTCAGAAAATGCAGCATTCTTCAATGACATGTGTGCAATACACCTCAAACGATTTATTCAATTTCATTTAAATGACTAATTTGTGTAGGACAACCTTGTGGGATTGTTGGACGGAGAGAATTCCAAGAATAAAAGGGAGTGAATTAGGAGCTAATGGAAACACAAAGGGAGTGCAAAATCAGAATTGAATTTGCCTTCCAATATCAATTTCTGTTTTTATTTATTTTATTTTTTTTGGAGTGCGTCAGCTTTCCTGGATGCAAGAATTTTGTGCAGAGGTGACTAAATGGGTTTCAAACCAGTAGTCACTTTACAACAATACAGTCAGTGTACATTATGTAGTCAAATGAATACTGTTTGAATACCTGTGACTGATAATGTAGTCACACTGATTCCAAAGGCATTTCTCTACACATTTAATTGTATGACAATCCACCCAGCTTTATGGATTAACAGCCAGCTGGAACCCTTTCAGTAGGGAACCATCTCCAATTTATCCCAATCACCTCCTGACACACAAACACATGCTCAGAAGCTCTCTCTCCATCACACACTCACACACACACACACACACACACACAAGGGAGAGAGAGAGCACATTCCCCTGGCATGCCCTGTGGTCTCCGGGGCAACCGAGCTTGTCTGTTACTATAGGGATGAAAAGAGGGTATTGGAGATGGGAAAGGGGTGGGTCGTGTTTCTATGGTGACTCGACCTTTGACCGCAACATGACAACTTTCCTCTTCCTCGTGCAACCAAAATTCAGCAAAGATGCTGACATCTGATCATGTGTGTATGCATGTTTTTTTTATGTGTCAAAGCTTTGCCAAGTGTTAGAGACGGCTAAAATGCTCCTGTTTTAACAGAATAAAGGTGTTAGAGTTCAAATGTGTGAGTGTGTGTGGACATCTAGCATTTCAGTAAACATATCTCTAGATGAGGGACAAATTCATTCTGCATATTTTGTGTCCACGTGCATATCTGGTGGTTTGGACTGGTCTTCTTGCTAACAGCACAGAATGAGTCTTAATTCAATAACCCACTAATAAGAAGCCACCACTTCTCTTTCTATTTCAGAATCCCTTTCTCACTCCATCTTTTCAACTCTCTCTCTCTCTCACTCTCTCTCTACATCTGTAAATGAGTTTCATGTGAGTGTTGGGAATTGGTTTTCTGGAGGCCAACAAAGGAATGAAAACAAACATCCCTGACTAACTCCAGCTCTATAGTATAGACTATAGACAATCCTTCTGAACAACTCATCTCCAGCTCTTGAGTTGTTGAACCAGATGTTCGTATCTTGCGGACTTCAGTTATTGCTGATGTCACCGCTGTGTCCAGCTGGGACTAACTGTGACTTGCTTCCATACACCTCCAGGGCACAGCTGAGAATTCTGCACCGCCATTAATGACATCACCGCACGAGAAACCTGGGTGGCACTCGGGGCCGACAGGGGTCACAATGGGTGGCAATGCGTCTCAGGCTAACCAAAGGTTACAACATTTGGACAGGAGGGGGAAAAACAGCACACTGACAGCTGAACAAAGCTGTGGTTTCACAAATAGGTCTTTTTTTGGGAGAAGGTGGGGTACTTATTGTAACAAAACCAGACTATTACCCCTGGTGTCAAACATGTAACGTTTGGAAAACCGCTTCATGAACCACATTATGCGGTGTATGTAGGTGTGGCAATAGATGTGTTTTGTTGCTGGTGTCAGGTGTGTCTTACAATGCAAATATACTGTTACCTATTATTCAATGTCTTCTCTGACCCATTTGGCTGGACTACCCAATCCTGTCTGGAGAGTCTAATAAGACGTATTGAGGGAAAGAAAAACTCCAACCCAGTGCTATCATTTCGGTAGTCTTTCTGCTAAGAGTTCAATTTAAGGCCTAACTGAAGAAATGGACACAGTTGAACAATTAAGTACAGTAGCCAGATTGCTATAGCATTTCTTTGGCTTATTGTGGCAATACAATAGGCTAGTCCAACAGCCTACACTGCATTCAATCTGGTTCTAGGCGTACAGTATGGACTGCTTCTTGTAACTAAATGGGTAGGGCTATGCTGCAGGCCTGAATGATTCTCTTCACTGTTCTGAAAGACTGACCAAAGCACGTTCATAACTGTGGAAGCACCAGACTTGCTCTCCATGGACGAAAATCATTCTAGTGAAAATCGAGCCCGAGGCTTCAAGGCCTTCACTTGGCTGACACAGTAACCCTAATCCCACTCGCCCACATTACAGCAGCCTGGACTACAGGAGTATCAACCACAGGTAAAGGGAAAAGTGATATATTTGTAAGTTTTCCCATCCTGGGCCACAGTAATTCCGACACTAAACTCATTGAAACGAGAGAAAAAAAATGGCAAGCCAGACAATGCAACTGTAACATATTGTTACAAAGTATCGTTGGTCGGGCGTGCTTCTCGGCACTTCATTTGCAAGTGACTGCTCCTAAATCAACATGAGAACCGACAACTCTGGGAACATGTATAGCCTATGAATGGGCCCATGGCCTAAGAATGCATTAAGTTTTCTGACTGCCACTTCCTGATGCATAATTTACCAAAAGAAGTATATTCCAACTGAGTTATAGAGGAAGGTAGTAGGCTAGGGTGAGGATATTGTCTATAGGGGGGATCATTTGGTTAGACCGACGCGCAAAAAGAGTAACCTACATATGCCGAGATATGGCTTGATTATAATCTTCAATCCCACGTCTGCACTTCACTGAATTTGGCGTGATTTCCCCCACAAACGGCTCAAACGCGACAGAGTCCATTAGTGCCACCTTAGCAGAGGATGAATAGCCTATAATCAGTCTTTTGAAACGGCGGTCTATGGAAACTGCTTTATCTTACGCAAATAGCCTAATAGAAATCTTAGGTTCTATACCTCTTACCAAAGAACATCTATTTCATGCTTTTGATGTTAGTGAATCCATGGAACGCACTTACCCTTTCTCCAAGTCGTTCTCCAGTCAATTGAGGGATAGTGCGGTTGCCACACAAAGAGGGATCCTAGCACAACTGTTGTGGCAAAAAAGGGTTGAGGGAAAATCTTTCTTTGGGAATTCGTTGTGCCGGGTAAATAGAAGCGTTGTAATTTTCAGTCGTTGCGCATTTACATCAAACCACATGCGAAATATATCCCAGATTCATCTACACAATACAAAGGCCATTATACGCATCCCAGTCTTGGTGTCCGCAGCGGTAGGCTACTCTGCCCAGAGTCCTGCTGCGTGTGTGAATACTATCATTCATCACCCAAATGCCTGCGAGACAGCGAACCGCTTTGCCGGTGAACAAAAAAAATAGCTGGAAACGTGATTTGGAGTGCAATTCAGTGCGTTGGAATTTTGGTCACCTGGATAAAAGCCACGAGCGATGTTACCGAAATAGTTTGGGTTGTTAGTTCCTCGTTAATGGCCGCAACAATACGTCGTGGGCTTGGGCATATTCCTACTGTTTCTTCCCAAAACTCGCACCCTGCATGTCGAGGGCAGAGTGCAAAATTCCAAGGAAGCGCAAAACTAGATCCAGTTTTCCTTTTGGTCGTGTTTCCAAGCAGTGCAATTACGGGATACAAAAGTTCTGATTCTCGTCGACCAAATGGAGTCGGTTACCCCTCTATTATTATACAAACTCACATATTTCCGTCTCTGCTTCATTCAAACACAGGCTACAGCGCCTCCCAGCCCCCGATCAATGGCCCCTTCCTCCCCCACGCTTCGCGCAGTGCTCCGCCTCCAAAAACTCCTCACAGACAACTAACCCCCCTTCCCTCCCTCCCCTCCCTCCCCTAACTCTTTTCAGTCTCGCTGCTCGCCCTTTCACAATACTGATATTGATCTTCACTTTCTAAGCCTTCCTCTGCCGACTGCCGAGCTTCTATTTTCCACAGGCTTTTGTGAGTGGTCGAACAACATGGTGGGGCCAAACTAAAGCACAATTATCTGGATAGGGCCCGGTCTACCTATAGCGTAGGCCTACGTGACCAGAGTTCACTATAGATGCTGATTCCGTTTTGATGGTTAAAAGCGACGCGCAGACACACCCATCTAAAGAAAACAATTGAAAGGCCGTTCTTTGGCATACACAATAGCCGTGGCCGTTTTCTGCTCGTTTACCCAAAAGGCACGAAACCTGAGACCAAAGCCATAATGGCCTAATGCTTATTTACATCCTCTTCATCCCTGACCAGAATGTTGCACCAAAAGACCATCTAATTTAATCAATCGTAGCCTACGTCTGACAACAAAGTCGAATACACAGGCACACATTCTGAAATTAAGTCTGAAAAGCTATGCCACGACCCATTACTAAAGGGATGTGCCCCTCCTTGACGCAGAACGTAAGTTACCATATCCATTTCTTCTGATAGGAGGCGACGCAATCTTCAGTCTCTCTAGCGCAGCCCTAAGATTCAGCTCTTGAACTTGGAGTGGACATATATGTACGTTCTAAACTATCAAGTCGTTATATAAATGTAAAAAGGTGTGAATTGAAGGAGTCATTGACAATGTATCAGTCATTCAATCTGTGAACGTTGTCTGTCAACCAAGAATAGTGAGCAAGACTTCATTTGAATCCAACGTTTCCAAATAAAAAGAGACATTCCCAAAGGACATTGTAAAACATTTAGTGCAACTGATAAGCCAACATATATAGATAGCCATACCTAAAGTTCAGTTGTTTGGGTATGTTTCGGAAGTGGTGACAACCTGTGAACACATGCTGAAACCAACCAACCAGATGTCTATTGCCTGGGAAAACCAGGGAGTCAGCGAGTGACTAAGATTCTTTTTTGTTTCAGCGGTAGTAATAGCTACAACACACATCTGTTCACTCTTCTTTCGTGACATTTTTGTGGAAGGGTACGTACGGGGTGTGTTTTAAGGCAAGCTTGTGGCCCTTTTGAACTGCACACTTCATAGCTTTCAACTCTGACTGTGTGTAGGGTCTCTGTCCCAGATGACCACTCATTCAGTCCTCAGGAACGAACACGGGTTGGCTGATTCAACAAGCTGGCCTCACACATCAGCAGAATGTCATTTTTGAGCGGCTGTTCAGCAGAGCAGAAGGCTATCTCTCTCTCTAGGAGTGTGTGCGAAAGAGAGAGACACTCCATGACTCACTCACGGTTGTGGTTTACCCTCGGTGCCTCCAGAGCCATGTATTATTCACAGTCTGGCCTTCTGCCTAGTCTTCTATTGTACCATCAAAAGGTGAGATAGGAAAAAAATCTCATAGCATTAAATTATTAAGTGTTTTGTGGACACCACAGAGCCGACATTACATGAAGTACCAAAGAGTGGCTTGAGATTCAACACAACAAATTAGATATTAAATAACTAAGAAGTGGTGGGATTCTGAGGCTTGCAATGTGGCTAGTTGAAAACCATCATCATCAGGGGAGCTTAAGTTTCAATTCTAGTCCCAACTTGACTGTAACCTGACAAATCACAACACAAAACACATTCAAACATGACACATGAGAATTTTTTCCCGAAATATTTTTTTTTCTTTTTTAATGTCACAAAACAAATGAGTCTTTAACACGAGTTCAGTTTTCCTTCTGTGCGGCTAACAACCTCACCATTGTTTTTCTTAAAAACAGGGGAGGGAAAATAATTTACACATCTTTTGTCATCTTTATCCATATCTACAAAAATAAAATTGAAAAAAGGACTAAAACTTTACAGAAATGAACATATAAAACAAGGTGTGATTTTCTATATTACATGAGTGGGCAAGATTTAAAATAATAATAATAATAATAATAATAATATAAATCATAATAAGTAGAGATGTGTAAGATCACAGTAGTTCGCACCAAGTCAAGATTCACATGTGCAGCTTATATATATATTTATATATTAAAAAAATGGAGGTGAGAAACAACATGAAAGAAAGAAAAGAAAGGGAAAAAAGGACTCATGGCAGAGAAAGAAGGTAAGAGACGAAAGGAAGAGGAGGTGAAGAGAACAGCAGGTAGGGCAGTACAACATGAAGGAGGGAGAAAAAGGAAGAATGAATAGAAAAGAAAAATGAGAAAAGAGGGCCTTACAGTTTTCCCCCTGAGATGTGCAGTATTGATCCAAATGGACCTCCCCTAGTCCTCGTCCAAGTCTGGAATTCCGGTCTGTTCCGCTCATACCCCAATAACCACCATTCCCACTCTCTGTCAAGCACCTCTCATCTTCCACCCTATTCTCCTTCCATCGTAAATGTATTTCTTTTTTTTTTTTTTTCATTGTTGTTTAATAAGGTTAAATATGTGTGGGAGACTGTCTCGTCTCCGTGGAAATCTACAGTTACGCGATACCAGTCTTAGGAGTCCTTGTCCCTTTGTGTACCCGTGAGCCTCCAGACTGGTGCCTGGGATCGAGGGCAGTAGTGAAAAGGTCTGGAGGTTGAAGTGGGTGGGGTGGGCTGGGCTGGGGGTTGGGGTCTTGGCCTGGGATCAGTGTTCACAGTATTTACACATACAGTTGAGTCGTCTGTTCTGAAGTTGGGGGTGCAGTCAGTGATGAGATGTTTTTTTCTTTTTTTGCAACTTTCTTCGGGTCTCGTTTTTTTTCTACGTCTTTGTTGTCGACGTCAGACAGAGTTCATAAATAGTGTACGACGTTCTTATGACAATAGCGTCACAAAGTCTTTCTATACGTCAGTGTGGAATGACGCTGGTGTCGGCACAACAGTACAGTAGAGAGCAGCGCAGTAGTGTTGCTGTGGGGTGGTGCCAGGGGCGTAGGTGGGGGGTGGGGGGGGGGAAGAGTCGCCATGGACACCAAACCAGCCTTTAGCAGCCTTGTGTTAGCGACAAGACAGGGGACTGCATTGGCATTCCTTCAGTTGAAAAAAAACCAAACAAAACAAAAACTAAAAAAAAAAAAAAACGAAATATGAACAGACAGAATCTCTTTTCCTTCATTGTGTTTTGTTTTCTCTCCTCCCTCCAATAATGACACACCAAAAAAAGCGTGTATGTACATATACTGTGATGTGATGAATGTGGTTAATGCAATGTCCTAGTCCTCATCAGGCCCTGTCCCAAAGGTAGGGGAGTCACCGTGCAAAGAAAAGAACCTGATCATTTTTGTTTTTTTCATTTCATTCCTTCTTCAGACTGTTCCTTCAGGCCTCAGTAGCAGTACACGTACACTAAGGCAACCAGTGATGGAGGCCACCGCCATTTTGGCTCTGCCCGCCATTTTGGATCTGTGCGCCATGTTGGCTCAAGTCTTAGGTACGCGCAAGTGGGTGCATCACAGTGGGGGGTAGGCGAGCCAACATGGGAGTCGGATGTGGCGCTTTCCCTGTCCAATTGTCTCTGCTACAAGGCGGAGGCTTTGCATGGCATACAGATGCGTTATGGGTAAAGTGCTGGGAGGTGGGTGGGTGTGACTGTGTGAATGTGTGTGTGACTGTGTATGTGTGTGTCTGTGTGTCAGGGGGTGTAGTGGTAGGGCAAGGCGAAGTTCGTTCGAGTCGTTCCTCTGTCAGCCTTCTTTGAGTTCTGCTGTTTATAGTCTGTTCTCTTCACTATTTCAGATCAACCTTCATTTTCTCTCTTTTCAACAGTTGCTCTCTGCAGTTTGTTCTTCCTTTTACTCTTCCTCACACTTCAGTCCTTCCTTCTTTCTCACCGTTGCCAACTTTGGAACATCTTCAACACATTTAAGATACCACAGTACTTCCTCGAAAGTCCTTCTTCAAACACTTGTTTTTTTTCTCTTTCACGTTTCTTCTCTTCTCCAATGTTCAGTCTTCAAATCATGTCTTTAGTTTCTCTCTTATTATACTTAACCCTGTCAGTCACTTTTAAAGCATCCCCCCCCCCATTTCCCATGATTCTGTAAAGTCAAGAGTTTGTCTTTCATTATTCTCCTTCTGACGAGCCAGCGTGAGTGACAAGGGAACAACACACAAGTTTACGGTCAGGATACTGCTTCCTGGTGCAAGGCATGCTGGGTAGAAAATGGGTCTGGGCTGGGATTACAAGTGGTAGCTGGAGTTCCAGTCCAACAGTCTCTCTCTCTCTCTCCATCTGTGTGTGTGTGCGTGTGTGTGTCCAGTGTAGTGTCAGAAGCCCGTGGACTGGATCTCAGGCTGCCTGGGTTCAACGGGGCCTCCCTCTTTTCCTGGATGAGATGAACAGAAAGAGCGAAAAGAAAAAAAAAGGAGAGAGAGAAAAAAGAGACACACATTTGTTGAAAGAGACAGAAAATAGCAGCCCATTCATGCATTACTCCCCACTGAAGTGAATGCTAAACAGCAAGGAACAAGTCACATTTAAAAAAAATACCATTCAAGAACCAAACTGAACCAGTATGTGGCTCAGGTCACAAGGGGAGGATCCTCACAGCATTTCAAACACTTGGGTGGTTTATTATGTATTCGTCTCAAAATTACGTTTATTTATTTATATATTTATAAATGAGATAAAATGGGATTTAAATGAGAAGCTCCAGGCTGAATAGAGTGCACAACTTTCTCACACATCCCATTTGTTTTGGTCCCAGGATAGATAATTACTTTTCCCAGCAAGGAGGCAGCGTTCTCAATCAGTCAGCTCAACATGGGGCAGTGGTTGCATGTCCTGCTAAATTAACCTGCTATTTGAGCCAATAACCACATTTGTGACCTCCCTTTGAAGGAAGCAGTGCACCTAATTTCATACCTTGTTGATGCTTTTTTAGTAAAATTTCAAGCAATGTGCCTGGATATCTGTATACTTTGTAGGGTTAGACTACACAGCACATACAATAACATATCAGGGTATTTTGTCATTAGAGGCTCAATTTGCTTAAATGTTTTATCTTAAATTCAGAGGTGGAAAAGTCCAGCTTCAAAAAGTAAAAGTCCTACCACATACCTGTGCCTACCACTCACTTAAACCAGCTGATTTGTTTTCCACCTCTGCTTAAATTATATAAATATATGACTATGGCAACTTGTAAATCTGTAAGGACCAGATAAGAGGGGGGAATGTACAGCACAGAATGTACAGGTAACTAGGCAGTGTGACCTTTGACCCTAGCAACACTCACCGTCCCTTGATGCCCCTCGGTCCAGTGAGGGTGTCCTGGTGACGGTGGGCGTGTTCGGCCTGCCGTCGGTTAACGTCTGATTGGCTGGGGAGGGCTTGTTTAGTGTTGTAAGGAGCTGAGAGTGAGCCGCCTCTATTTCCTGTGAAAGCGAAAGGCCAGTGTTTAGTACATGGATGAGGAGGGACAGATAGATAAGAGTGTGTGTGTGTGTGTGTGTGTGTGTGTGTGTATGCAGAGGTGTAAAAGTACGGCTTCAGTGCCACATTTTTGTTTCAACCATTCACTTAATCTGCTGATTCTAATTAGCATAACTCAGCTAGCAGTAGATCAGCTAATTAGTAAAAAGTGCACAGGCAGAAGAAATACGTTTCTGAAGCTGGACTTTCACATCTCTGTGTGTGTGTGTGTGTGTGTGTGTGTGTGTGTGTGTGTGTGTATTTACAAGTGTTGTACTTAGCGAGAGAGTAGAGAGTAATACATCATCAGTGAAAGGACGGAGTGAGAGAGTGAGAGTGAATGAGTGAGACAACTACCAACAGAGGAAGAGACAGAATGAAGGGACCTTCACTTAGAATATAAAACCACTTCAACAGTGGATCTATGTACAACTAAATGCGTGTACCCAACATGACAGTATGAAGTATAGGAATCTTAATATGCAAGAAAGAAAGTGAGATAAAGAAAGAGCTAGAAAGAAAGAGAGTGTGAACAGGTGTGAATGAGTGTCTCGTCTATTTAGTCACCCTTAGTTTGTGCAGTTTGCTCATCAGCTCTCCGATGGTGTGGAAGATCTCGTCCACGTTCTTCACCACGTGCCGGCGGGCGGTCACGGGCGACTGGCGGGCGCTCGTCAACTCGTCCTTGCTGGGCGGCGGCGGCGGGTCTTGGCTCTCGGGCTGGTCGTTGGTCAGCGGCACGCAGGTGATATCACCGGAACTTTCTTCGGAGTTCAGCTGCGGTGACGACGTCGCCTCCAGTAACGGTGGGCGAGTGACGTCATCTGTGCTGCTTTCCTCTGAAAAGCCAGCCGGCGAGTCTTGAGGCATCACCAGGTAGAACATGTTGCCTGGAGACGACACGAGGATCGAGTTAACACCCTGACAGAGAGTTGAGTCATCTAACGCACCTCACAATTCACTCCAGAATGTGAAGCACTGCTTAGAGGCTAAACAACACAACTTGAAATAACAACAACGACAAAAAAGATAACTTGAGAAAAAAACTAAATACAGTCTTTTCTGCTCAAGGGAAAAGCAGTGTCTCTACAACTGATGTTTTTTTTCCAAATTCAACTAAGCAGTCCCTCCGACTAGTAGGTTTAGGCTGAAGGTGAAGAGCTACAGTACATGTGCAAGAGACATGGAACATACCCAAGCCAGACAAATTGATCCAGAATCCAGAACAATCCAGAACGTTCCAGAATGCAAAGGCATGCGTCACTAAAATATATTAGCAACACAAATGCCCCACACTCGTCTCCATCGTCGGAGAACTATGTCCTACTGTTGCAGTTGCATGCATTGCACGCACATCATTAACATTCTCACACATCATTCACATTCACACACACACACAGAAACACACACACACACACACACAATCCAATTTGAAACCAAGGCATGCTCACTCCTCAGGCACTCAAGCATCAACAGAGTGAGAGGTGATCTGATTGGAGATGACAGCTAAATTTGGAGCCACAGCTGACAGATGGCTCTGAATGTAAAGGCTCGGTTCATTCAAAGCTTGGAACGTAAATGACGCTGTTTAAGTTTTGGAAGTGTGGAAGTGACCTTCGATCACAAAAGCTACACATGTTTTTGGTAAAGTTGCCATGCATTTTACACTATACAATACTACTACATGCAATTATTGAGCCTTAACTGTAATTGTGTGGTTTATACGGTCATACGTATTTTAATTTATTTGTTGATAAACAAATGTTACTCTTGTTAGTTTTTTTTATTTAACTAAAATGCTTGTTCCATGTTTCTGCCACTATTTCTGGTTGAATCTAGCTTGAGATCCATCTCTCTCTATTCCCACAAAGTATTTTAAAAAATGCACTGGAACTTCACAAATTAAATTAGAAGGAACTAAAGCTATATTGGCTACAATGTATACGCTACAAAGTGTGACAATGAAAAAGAGTACACCCCTTAGCTCATACATAATTTCATATAATTAGACCTCTTTTGTGGTAGGTTGTAAGACAATTTTGTCATGAATTGTAATATTTGGAATCAATTGGGGTCCACTGATGAGTCTATATGCCTTTAAAGGTCCAGTCCTTGATTGGAGTCCAGAGGTACGTTCAGATTATTTGAAAAGAGCAAATGTTTTCAGCGAACTAACTTACCCTCCTCAGATCGAATGCGTTCCTGGCCCACTCAACGCAAACAAAAATACTTGCATTAGCCCTGTGTTTGCCAATTGAAACGCACCTCTGGAGTCTATACTAAGACTGAATGGCACCTGATAGGGGTCTATTCTCCTCATCCCCACACTGCTACCTACGAGGGATCGAGTTTACCAAGAGCACTGTCCCCACCTCTCGACTCTGCCGATTGGCTGGAGTGGATGTTGACATCATCAGTGATGTCGTCAGGAAGAGAAGGAGAACCCGCACCCACAGCTGTGTGTCAGAAAGAGGAGGGGAGGAGTGTGTGTGCACACAACAGTGTGTGTGTGTGTATGAGAAAGAGAGAGAGAGTGTGTGTGTGTGTGTGTGTGTGTGTGTGTGTTCAGGCATGCATGTGTATGTGTGTATTGTTGAGTGCATGTGTGTGTGTGTGTGTGTGTGTGTGTGTAAGTGCGTGCAAGTGTGAGAAAGAGAGAGAGGATTTGAGAAATTCATGATGTAGTATGAGGAAAGTGAGAATTGTGTGTGAGTGAGTGTGTGTGTGTGTGTGTGTGTGTGTGTGGGAAAAAGCAGGGTTTGTCAGTGCAGGAGAGGGTACAGCACAAGTATGCATTGTGTGTGTGTGTGTTTGTCAGTGTGTGACCATGTGTTGCAAAGAAGCAGTAAGGAAAGACAGTCACAAATAAAATAAAAAGATTAAAATTCACATCAGCTTAATCATAGCAAGCTCTGAGCACATGCAGAGAAAGGGAGAGAGGGGGTGGGAGAATGAGAGAAAGAGAGAGAGAGAGAGGGTAAAAGATGGGAAAACGTACAGGATTCAGGAGATAGAAGAAGAGAAGAAAATTGATTATCAAATCTTTCGTAAACACACCAAAAAAGATCCACAGCAACAGCACAGTCACATGATATCAAAGGAGCCGTGTGGAATTCTGTTGGCTTCCAGTCTTTGACTTTCCACTGATTTGCATTGTGTTCAATACAGCAGCCACACATAGTAGGGTACAACATGGGTCTCACAAAAGAGCTAGCCCAGCACTAGCTGGTTTGCATGCTAACTTCAGGTTGCTAACACAGAGCACAGAAGTTTTTTGACATCACGTGAAAAGAATAGTTCCTTCTCACAATATGCTAATAATGCTTTTTTTAAAAACTTCAAAGAAAAAAAACACGTAGCATCTTTAACTGCCCACAACAAGTTGCTCTCGTTTACCTTTCCGCATAACTTTCACCGTGGGCGACTCCACCTGTGGCGGTGGGCCGTCTGCTGCCTCCTCAGACTCCCATTGATTGGGGCCGTCAGAGTTCGCAGGCTCGGCAGGCTCGGCAGGCTGGACGGGGTCAGGCTGCTGTCCGTCTGCGAACGGGCTTCTCTCATTGGCCGTCTCGTTGGTGGGCGTGTTGTCTGTGTCCTGGCTCCAGCAGTCGTCCAGGTCGCGGAATATTAACTGCCTGAGGGTCTCCACTGATGGAGAGGAGGAACAAGAAAAAGACAGGAAGATAAGAAAAAGAGCAGAGGAGGAAGAATGAAACTGGCATGGAGCGTGTGTTTCGTCTACAGTGACAACTATGATTGGACAGCCAAGGACAGACATTCCCATTCTCTTTTTTAATTTATTACCAACGGGACACATCAGAGATGGGGGAATCATTCATCTTAATATGTCATTAATTGTTCATGAATAATTTTCTACCTTTTCAATCTCACCCCCTTCCATTTTCTTTCCCACGTCTGTCTGTCTGTCTGTCTGTCTGTCTGTCTGTCTGTCTGTCTGTCTGTCTGTCTGTCTGTCTGTCTGTCTGTCTGTCTGTCTGTCTGTCTGTCTGTCTGTCTGTCTGTCTGTCTGTCTGTCTGTCTGTCTGTCTGTCTGTCTGTCTGTCTGTCTGTCTGTCTGTCTGTCTGTCTGTCTGTCTGTCTGTCTGTCTGTCTGTCTGTCTGTCTGTCTGTCTTCCCCTTCCCTCTGTGTTTTTCTTCTGCCCTCCCCATCATCCATCCCTCCTTGCTCTCTCCTCACCGTCGTTCAGAGCTGCCTCCGCTATCCCTCCCGGCTGGTCGCTGCTGAGGAAGGAGGCCGACGCGTCGGCCGGCGTGGTGGGCGTGAGCACGCTGTCCTCGTCGCTCGGAGAGTCCCTCTCCCTGGAGCTGGGGCTCTCCGTCAGCGACACTTCTACAGAGAGAGAGAGAGAGAGAGAGAGAGAGAGAGAGAGAGAGACGGAGGGGAGAGGACTTTAGCATGACTGCAGGAAACATTTGAATTACTGTCTTAAATATTACTAACAATTTACAACATTTTATTTGAGCCGGACTGCAGACGGATTTCAATATTGGGAGTAATTTCCTATAGTGATCACATTATGTAACTTGTCAGAGCTACATTTATCATTGTTGTTAAAATCATACACATTTATTTTTTTCTACATCCTCTAACGGCGCCTAACAGACATTTCACAACTGCTGAATAAGCACATAACCAAGACATGCAATTCCAGTGGAGCTAGTGGAGCTAGATCCTTTAACGGTGCCTACCGGCCAGACACTTTACAACCACAAAATAAGTGTATAACCATTTTAGAAGAGACATAATCCCAGTATGGAGTTATTTTGTCTATGGAGTGACTGCGGCACAGTGACGTCACGGTGACGTGACTTCAGGGGAGAGATCCTGTCGTAGGAGTACTCAAGCTGTCGTAGGACAAGAACAGTGCCTACCAGTCAGACACTTTACAACCACAAAATAAGTGTATAACCATTTTATAAGAGATATAATCCCAGTATGGAGTTATTTTGTCTATGGAATGACTGCGGCACAGTGACGTGACTTCAGGAGAGAGATCCTGTCGTAGGAGTACTCAAGCTGTCGTAGGACAAGAACAGTGCCTACCAGCCAGACACTTTACAACCACAAAATAAGTGAGGAACCCTTTTATAAGAGATATAATCCCAGTATGAAGTTATTTTGTCTATGGAATGACTGCGGCACAGTGACGTCACGGTGACGTGACGTCAGGAGAGAGATCCTGTCGCGGGCCGGCGTCACCTCTCACCTGGCTGGTAGACGGGGCCCCCCGGGGAGTCCAGGTTGGAGCTGCAGGGACACAAACAAACAAAGACAAGCAGGGTGTGAGTGGGCACGGAGTGTGAACAAACAGCACTAAAACACACACGCGCACACACACACACACACACACACACACACACACAGCACTAAAACACACACACACACACACACACACACACACAGACACACACAGACACACACAGACACAGGGAGGGGGGGGGTTCACAAAGAGCTGTCGTAGGACAAGACTCAACTGATCGGTTGAGGTTGGAGATTTACAGGAGCGACGTTCACAGTGAAAGTTCAGTGTTAAAGTTAACTCGGCTAAACACTGCTGAGTGTTTGTTCTGGGCTACTTCATAAATTGACTGCAAACAAGGCATGGGATACAATTTCTTCTACAAAAATCGGTGCCTGGGATGATGAATTCCGGAGTCATGAAATGTAACTATCTATTGTCTAATTTTACACTGTGTCCTAACAGAATAAGTCGTGAGTGAGCGTTAGCGACAAAAATCATTTTCATTACATTGTTCTCAACTGGAATATCCTGACCGGACACAACACAACACAGTGCTAATACAGAACCACGTGACACAATGTTTTGAGCAGAACTTCTCTGGGGGTTTCTGGTATCTGACTCGCTTGGTGATATAATATATATATATATTATATATATATATAATTGAAGCGAGGCGAAAATGAATGATAGAAATCCATTTTACGCAATGAAAGGCAACAAATATTCCGATGTTTTTGTTGTGAACGTTTTTGCTCTCACACACACACACACACACACACACACACACACACACACTTTGAATGGGAAATATGATGCAATAGAACAGCATGCTGAACACTCAGCGTGGGCAGAGAGCTCTCAGTGCTACGCCACAGCCGGACGCTCGCATGCCGTTAGGATAAGCCGTTAAACGGTCCAGCCCGCACTTTATTTCTGGCACAGTGCCTGAGAACTTAAAGCTCTGTTTTACGACTCACGTGGTTTGTTGCGATCCCCGTTTGGTCGAGCCGGCGTTCTCCGTGGCCAACGAGATTGTCTTTTCCAACAGATCTTTCCATCTTGGAGCAAAAAAAACAAAAAACCACAAGAACCAAAATCATTGGTCAGTTAGCTGTCACTCTCTCTGAGCAGCCAATCCAGATTCGGCAGAGGTGGCACTCACGTGTTCTTCTCAGAGAGAGTCCCGGCCACCAACTCGTAGATCTGTCGCTCCGACGTGCTGATGACGTATAGGGCCTTGTTGTCTGAGGGGGAGGAGTAGAGATGTCAATCTCTCATACATCAGCCAATGACAATTTAAGAACATTTCAGTAAGGTATAAAAAATCCATCCAAAGACTCATCCATTCATCCATCCATCCAGTCACCCACTAATTCATCTCTAAATTAGGCTTCACCAATCCACCACTCAACGAGCCACAACTGAGGAAACACCAAAACACCATTGAACCAGATGTTTCAGTTTCAGTCAACAAAATAAATGGATTATTTTTGAACTCCTTCCACCACCGACTAGTTTGATCAATTTGTCAATTAATTCATCCATTCATTCATTCATTTCATTTCATTAATCCATTCATTCCTTTCTTCCTCCCTCCCATCATTAACTAATTCATAAAACCATTCCCATTTTCCACCCGTCTCCCCTCTCTCCTTCCCCTGGCGCTGCGGTACCTGTGGCCACGGGTCTGACGAGCAGCGAGTCGAGGCGTGCGATGGGGCAGAAGGAGGTCTTGGCGTCGCCGCTGCCGCTCCCTACGCCGCCGCCCCAGCGCGAGGGGCAGCGCAGCACCAGCCGCTCATCCGCGCCCTTCTGCAGCAGCACCAGCAGGTCGCACAGCAGCAACGCGTGCACCTCTACGCACACACACACACACACACACACACACACACACACGCGCACACACACACACACGCGCACACACACACACACACTTGTTTTAGAGTACAGTATGAGTATATAGAGGAGATACAAAGCACATACAAAACATACATCTTCATAAGTGTACAATTTTACACTTCTGCATACACACACACACACACACACACACACACACACACAAGTATAGAAGAGATACAAAGCACATACAAAACATACATCTTCAAGTGCACACGCACGCACGCATGCACGCAAGTAAACAACCTCAAATCAGATAAAGTTGGGACGTTTTGTAAAATGCAAATAAAAAAAGAATGTGATGGTGTACAAGTCTCGTAAACACATACTTAGGACATAGACAACATAAAGTGTTGAAAATGAACACTACCCTACATCATTACATCTAAGAGACTCCAGCAAAAAAAGACGGTAAGAAAAATAGAAGGTAAACTTTGCCCATTAGTGCAAAGTGCAATAGCCATTAATTAGTTGGCTAAATAGCAGCATGTTGAAATTATGTTCCAAACTGTGTTTTCCTTACAATGATAAAATACTATAGAGATCGCTAAGACATGTGACCAAAGTCATCAAAACACAAAGAATTATGGGTACGTTTGGCTCGCCTGATGCCAGCCCATGTAAACTAGTGGGTCTGGGTCTATGATCTGGCATGATAATAATGAAAACTAAGCGTGAAAAAATTGTGTGAAAAACAGTTATAATCTCGCGCTTCCTTAGTGCTGCTATCCAAGCCATTCCTCGCCTTTTTGTCACCTCTGAAACATGACGTATACTATTATTTTTCCACGCTGGAAAACTATAAAAGATAAGCTTCATGTTACTCTATTGAATTTTATAACACAGCAGGTAAACGGCATTTCGACAACTGCACTTCGTTGTTCCCACACGTCAGTAAAACAACTTAATTTTGGGCCACCTATTCCCAAAATGCGTTGCATTTTACGTCACGTTCTCAATCTCTATAGTAGCCTTGTCAGGTAAGGTAATGTTTGCCAATGTGTGTTTTAGTTAGACTATTATCTGTGTTTTTATTACAATGATAAAATACTACAGTAGCCTTGTCAGGTAAGGAAATGTTTGCCAATGTGTGTTTTAGTTAGACTATTTATTTATTTTTGTCCCTGTGCAGTGTGCACTCTCGGTGACTGAGTTCACTGGTGATATTCTGTGGGTACAACATAGCCAATAGGCTATACTGGCGACTTAAGCCTCTAAATATCTTTGCTGCATTGGATCAGTCTCCTTTCTAGAACAGGCGAAGGCTTCCTAGCCTCGAGTCAGGAGTGTCTTTCGCCCATTGACCTTAAAACCACCAGCGGATGGCGGTTGGGTGCGGTTTTGAAAATCGGCCAAAAAACGCTGGTACGGATGGACGGCGGACACAGGATGAGTTATGTGATGCAGTTGTGGATGAAATAATTGCGCGCGCGCACACACACACACACACACACACACACACACACACACACACACACACACACACACACACACACACACACACACACACACACACACACACACACACACACACACACACACACACACACACACACACACACACACACACACACACACACACACACACACACACACACACAGTCTTGTCCTGTAAATGCAGTATTCTATATGTGATGTCTTTATGTCTTAATCCCTAATGATCTCACCTAGTGCTTTATCTTTGCTGACTTTCCAGGTGAGCGGACCCTCGTGGATCATCCTCCTGGTGGTCAGGTCCAGATTCTACAGACAGAGCGGAATTAACACAGGAATTAACACAGAGAAAAACTGAAAGAGAAAAAGGCAAGTGTTGTTGAGATCAGAGAGAAAGTAAAGAAAAGAAAAGAAAAACGAGAACAAATGTGAGACAGAGTAGGGAGTGTCTGACAGAGAAATGGGCAGATTCCCTTCGGAGATGCGGTCAGTACCTTGAACTGCGCTGCGACCGGATTGCTCTGCCTCTCCAGCTGCGAGATGTCCAGCCGGCGCTGGTATTGGCTGAGCCGTTGCCTGTGTTCCGTCTCCCTGACAAACTCGTTGACTCTCTGCAGTATCCCACGGCAACAGGCCTGCGCTCGGAGGAGAGGCTGCAGGTCCGAGGAACCAGCTGTGTAATTAGGGAACAGAGTGAGTGAGTGTTTGTGTGTTTGTGTGTGTGTGTGTGTGTGTGTGTGTGTGTGTGTGTGTGATATGTACACAAGGTTTGGAGGGTTACTTTTGCAATAAGTTCAAGGTGACTGGTAACCCAGCTTAAATGCAATGAGTCATGTAACAATACTAATTTCTCAAAGTAATGCCATGGATTTACATGTGATCACTTCTTTCTGACAGTGGGTGTGCTACCAGCAGAGGGAAGACTATATGGTGAGAGATGGATCTGTGTGTGTGTGTGTGCGTGCGTGCGTGTGTCTGTGTGTGTGTGTGTGTGTGTGTGTGTGCGTGTGTTCATCTGTGTGTGACTCAGCAGCGAGTCACCGGATAAGAGTTAAGTGTGTGTGTGTGTGTGTGTGTGTGTCAGTCAGGGGAAAGATCATCAGTGTCTGCTCTGCTGCTGTGTGTGTGTGTGTGTGTGTGTGTGTGTGTGTGTGTGTCAGTCAGTCAGGGGAAAGATCATCAGTGTCTGGGCTGCTGCTGCGTGTGCATGTGGTGACTGAGGAGCCGTTGTCATCAGGAGCGGGTGTGCAGGGGATGGAGTGGACACACAGCACTAATATTAGCTCATGATAAAGCACGGGACAGACACGGAGACAGTGGTCCGCCACGCGTTTCTTTTTCGTTTTGCTGTTGTTGCTGGGACTGAAACTGGCAGGGAAAGGACGGGTCTTATTTCATTCCTGTTTCTCCTGTGTGTGTGTGTGTGTGTGTGTGTGTGTGTGTGTGTGTGTGTGTGTGTGTGTGCTTGATGATGTTGATGCTGTGTGCTAGATGATGTTGTCTAGCAGTAGTGGGCAGTGTGTGTGTGTGTGTGTCTGTCCTCACCCTCTGTGTGCTTGATGATGTTGTCTAGCAGTAGCGGGCATTTTGTGTGTGTGTGTGTGTGTGTCTGTGTGTCTGTGTGTGTGTGTGTGTGTGTGTGTGTGTGTATGTGTGTGTGTGTGTGTGTGTGTATGTGTGTGTCTCCTCACCCTCTGTGTGCTTGATGATGTTGTCTAGCAGTAGCGGGCATTGTGTGTGTGTGTGTGTGTGTGTGTGTGTCTCCTCACCCTCTGTGTGCTTGAGGATGTTATCTAGCAGCAGTGGGTATTTGGTGAGCCTCTGCATCTCAGACACCAGCATGTCCTTCAGCTGGAGCCGCCGACAGTGAGGACTGGCCTCGCATTCCTAAAACCGGCCAATCGTATCACAGGTTACTCAACCAGTCACCCAATTAGAACACACCATCTTTCAACATATACAAACATGTGATTACACAACCAAACAAACACCTCCTTTGTAGACATAAGTACGGGATAATGTATAGTCTGCTTGTCATTCCTGAGAAACAAATCCCAACAGGAACAAACAGGTCTTGCTGTACTGGATATGGGGAGTATACCTTACAGTAAGTAATAAAGCACAAAACCTATTGCCAATAGTAGTAGTCATTATTCATTGTCAGCGATCATTATCAAGGCATTTCAGACCGTGGGCCATTAAGGTGTGTGTGGGTGTGGGTGTGTGTGTGTGTGTGTGTGTGTTACCTGTATGATGTGAGCGAAGCGTGGGTCGTTAAGGTGTGTGTGTGTGTGTGTGTGTGTGTCCTGTATGATGTGAGCGAAGTATGGGTCATTTAGGTGTGTGTGTGTGTGTGTGTGTGTCCATCACCTGTATGATGTGAGCGAATCGTGGGTTGTTAATGTGTGTGTGTGTGTGTGTCACCTGTATGATGTGAGTGAAGTATGGGTCGTTAAAGTGTGTGCATTACCTGTATGATGTGAGCGAAGCGTGGATCTTTGCGCTGTTTGTTCTTGATGAGCTCCAGGGCCTGAGACTGCTGACTGCACAGCTGAGACACCTGCTCCTGAAACTCCTCTCCTGCCGAGCCCTCAAACTAAACACACACACACACACACACACACACACACACACACACACACACACACACACACACACACACACACACACAATGTTAACAAAAGCCTCCATAAGAGTAGGTTCAGTTCAGTCTAGATTCAGTATGTCAGTTTGTTTATGCTAATGTTTCTGTATTCTATAATAAAATACAATACAATAAAATACAATCAACCTATCACTGGGAACATTAAAGTCATGCAAACAGTCTGCACAGATTTGACTTAAACATGGCATATTGCCTGGATCCACTGTATTTACATTGTGTATGTAACTTGTAATGTGTAATATGTTAATAAGTAAAGACCCACCCTGGCCAGCATGACGTCACCGATACCCTGCACAATGGGGGACTCCCTCAGCTTCTTCATGGAATCACATAAACTCGCTGCAGAGCAAAACAGCAACGTTACAAAAACATTCACATAACCAACTCTCAATAGCTCTTGAAGGGCTGACGTAAACTCACTGCAGAGCAAAACAGCAACATTATCAAAACATTTACACAACCTACTCTCAATACTTCTTAATCGGCACATGTAAATTCAGGGTTAAACAGTCACAGACAAGAAAAGAAAAGAAAAGAAAGGGGAAGAAAAAAAACATCCACAAAACCTCCACTGAATGCTTCACTAATGGCCGTTTCAATCAAACACCAGTAAAACACTATTAGTCCCTGTACAGACTGAGCCCCACAACTGCACATAAAGGGTCAGTGTTCCGCAGTGACACTGCAGTGGAAGTCATATTGACACTACCAACAGGGAGATTGTGTGTGTGTGTGTGTGTGTGTGTGTGTGTGTGTGTGTGTGTGTGTGTGTGTGTGGCTTAAGCACATATTTACACCGAACTGAGGGCACATGGGTGGTGAGAAAACACACACACACAGCAGCTCATAGACCAGTGGGTGGTGAGAAAACAGACACACAGAAACACACACACACAGAAACACACACACACACACACACACACTGACCGTGCAGCTCGTAGACCAGTGCCAGGTTGGGGAAGATGCAGGTGAGCTCCTCGTTGCTGAGGACCAAACGCATGCGCTGGAAGAACACCTGGTCCAGCACCCGCAGCGTCCGCAGGTGAGACACCTCCGTGATGAAGAGCTCTGTAGATGAGAGGAGGGGGAGGAGGAGGAAGATGAGGAAGACCAGGAAGAAGAGAAGGAAGAGGAGGTGGTGGAGGAGGAGAGATGGAGGAAAAGAAGAAGGAAGGAGTGGAAAGAGGGAACAATGGAAGGAGAACAGGAAGAAAAGAAGCAGAAGAAAATAAATAAATTAAAAAGAAATAAAAGAAAAAAGAAATAGATACACAACATTCTGCAATCTAGTCTGTAAATGACAATTAGCTCTCTAATCCAATCTGGCCTAATCTGATCTATGTGGAGTTAAGCACAGATGAATCAAATGAAAACAAGGGAGGAAGGAGCGGCTAATCCCGTCTGTTGTGCATCTGGAAGCAGGCCAAGCAAGGGCTCCTAACCAGCCAAATGTGCAGCTCAGCGTCAGTCTAAGTGTGTGTTTGTGTGACCTGACTGTGATCCCACCTCACACACACTAAATCACAGACACACACACACACACACACACTAAAGCAGACAGACACACACACAGAGACAGACTAAAGCACACACACACACACACACACTAAAGCACAGACAGACACACACACACACACACTCACACTAAAGCACAGACAGACAGACACACACACACACACACACACACACACACACACTAAGACAAAGACAAACTAACCGACCCCACACACACACACTAAAGCACAGACAGACACACACACACACACACACATACACTAAAGCACAGACAGACACACACACACACACACACACACACACACTAAGACAAAGACAAACTAACCGACCCCCCCCCCCCCCCCCCCCCCAACAAAAAAAACCCAGCGGATCTATACAAATTGTGTGGCAAATTCATTTTCAGGCCTAAAAAACCCGAATTCCGTTTAAAAACAGAAGAATCACAGCCCTGATTCAGGCAGGCAGGCAGGCAGACAGACAGACAGACAGAGACACTCAGATACAAGACAGAAAGATAGACATACATGCAGACCGACAAATGCACACAGAGAGAGACAGACAGACAGACACACACACACACACACACACACACACACACACACACACACACACACACACACACACACACACACACACACACACACAGAGACACTGACAGACACGCAGCATACACGAGCACACCCACGCACGCTCGAAGCCATGTGCGCGCAAGTCTGCTGGCATGCAGGAGCTCTTTAGCCGCACAGCCATCCATCAACATGTCATCAGCTCCTGAGCCGCCCGCGCACGGACTCCACGCGCTCCGCTCTCGGCTCTCAGCGCTGGTGCTGATATGATCTACGGCCGCGCAGCGGGAGCGGGGCACTCCATAAACAAGCCGGCTTTACGGCACGTCAACAAACACATCGCTACACTCGAGACTGCTTGTTTCTACACACGGGACCAACCAAGCGCTGGCATTGACGGGGTTTATGTGGGCAGCATGACAGGGAAATAAGACTACATGGATAGTATTTCAATGCTGTTGCCACTACAGAATAGCAGGACCACAACCATTGTTCTATGTATCGTGCAACAAAATCCCCAGAGCCTTTATGTCTGTGTAATAAAAGAGGGGATCACTGTCTTAGAGAGCTGGCGCAGCCCTGTGGCTGTGTCTCGCGCACGTGGCACTTGGGCGAGAAGTGCATCACCAATGCGGTATGTGAGACTCGTCGTGTGCCTTCAAACCGTGCGTCAATGACGTACATCTTCAACGCATTCAAAGATGCACGGAGGACTATACCAGAGAGGGTTCAAGCGGAGCGAGAGGCACAAACGTTCGGACATTTCCGTGTTCTGTTTTCGCAAAGGGGAGGGGGGCGAAATCCCCCTTTAAGCAGACCTAGAAAGTGACGTTACATTCGAATTTAACTGCTTGCCAATCTGACAGAGATCGATATCCCACAGACAGGAACTGTTCGAATTTTGCTTCCATAGAGATGCATTATGTTGCTCTATCTTGTCAGTAATGAAGGATCTTTGACTATACACTATACCACCTCCTTGACTAAGAAGCCACTAAGACGTTTTTTTTTGTGATTCAGCAACAAAGTGTTTCTTGCCCCCCTGTTTAGCTGCCCTCGTCTGGTCCCCTACTGGTCTGGCCTTTTCCCCTTAACCTTTGACCCCTGCGAGGCTCACCGTAGATGACCGCCTGGCAGTCGACCTCGCGCGGGCTGAGCGAGGCGAGGATGGGCGCGTCCACCGTCTCCTGCCAGTTCTGCCCGTCGGGCACGTCCTCCTCCAGAGCAGGAGCCTCCGGGAGCAGCAGAGCCGGCAGCTCCACACTCCTGCAGTGGGGGAGAGAGAGAGAGGGATGGAGGGAGGGAGGGAGAGAGAGAGAGAGAAGGAGGGATGGAGAGATAAGAGAGAGGGTGGAGAGGACAAAAAGAGACATGGATGGAGATGGATGGAGGGAAAGGGAGGGAGAGAGGGAAGGAGGGAGGGAGAGAGAAAGGGATCGAGGGATGGAGAGAGGAATGGAGGGAGAGAGAGAGAGGGTGGAGAAGACAAAAAGAGACAGTTGGAAAGGTAGAGAAAGGTTAGACAGAGAGGGGACAAGAGTCAGAAGGGAAAATAAACGATCATGACTAGGGATGGGAATCGAAAACCGGTTCTCGTTCAGAACCGGTTCCCCATGTTTAGATTCCTTGGAATCGCTTGGCAGTTTTGCAAACGATTCCCTTATCGATTCCAATGGGCACGAAGGACGTTGCCACGCAGGTTGCGTAGCTTACGCAAGATACGCAACGTCCGTGGCGTCGTCGAGTTCAGCGCAGCCGACTGCCAAGGATGCAGCACAAATGGGTTTACACCCGAAAGGATGACAACAGGGCAAGTACAAAGCAAAGTGGATATTTCTTCAACAGGAGGAAATACTACCTATGTGCAGAAACATTTCCGTAGGCTACAGTGAGTTCTATGACTTTGTAAGTATACGGCTACACCGAACCAAAAGAAGAAATCAATCAGTGGTTGCGCAATGACATTCTGCTAATGCAGAAAAGTATACACCAGCGTTCAATGCCCATTGCCCAATCAGTCTCAAATGCTAGTTAGTTTAAATAAGTTAGGTTATTAAGTTAGGCTACATTTGACGTTAGAGCACAAATGCAGTCCAAAACTGAAAGCACTCGGAGGGCGCAAACCTCCGCCAGCACCTCTGCAAAAGGGTTTAGCAGTAGCTAAACTTCATAATGATTATGATAAATTATATAGCCTAATAATAATAATAATAATAGCCTAATAAGTAATAGGCTAAAGGCTTACATTTAAAGAATCAAAGAAATAAAGCTGAATAGCCGCCTTGGCAGAAACAGGCAAATTGAGCGGACTGGTGCGATAGCCATAAGTCCTCCTCTCTTGGTCTCTTAGGCTAGGCCTATGTGCAAGGGCAATCAAGAAGCAACATAACAAGAAAAAAGGTATTGTTTCTATCATGTGTCTTTATCTATTTGATGGAATGAGTAGGCTTTAGGCTAAGCCAGTGAACGCAAAGCAGATAAAACTTGCGGTCTTTATGCAACGTGTGTTGGCAGCCAAAATAATATTGCAAACGTTGCTTACAATCCTTAAATTATGACCCGAAATTATATTTAACTGAAATAAATAAGAGCTCTTCTTAATAGTTTATATTGTTGATTAGTTGGTTTGATATTGTTGTCAATTAAAAGTCGTTGTACACCATGGGTTTCCAACACACTCGCTTGCCGCCCCGTTCTGAGGCTGAAGCAGGAGACGACATTTAAACACAATTGGAGGCATTCCAGCCAACGTATTTAATTAAAAGTAGGCTAGATCATGCATAGGCTACCTAAATACTCAATATATAGGCTACTTGGCTAATGCCTACTGAATAAGGTTTCCATAAGCCTACAGCACCCACATTCAATGAATGAATGAAAGCGGCGCTCTGTCTCGTAATAAACAGCAGGTGGAAATACCGACACTGTTTCAACTACATGAAACGCAATCGTGATGCATCAAATACCCCCGAGCTTTCAGTGGTCATCAGTCACAACATTTAGCAATATAAGCAAACTGTCCAAAATTAATTAAATCCCAAACCAAATTGAAAATCTTTCGATTTTGATAGCCTACCGGTAGGCATACATGTCTTACAATGAAACACGCAGACGGCCTGTCTCCAGTGCACGTCTGCCCCAAATAAAGTCCTCTGCTTTGTGCAGCCTAAGCAAATAAAATAATCTAGCCATAATTTGAGGATATATGGTATAGTTTAGCATAGACCTTTGAAATTATAGAGGTTTGGTTTAGCATAGTACCTACTTTTAAACAAACACTTTTTTTCTGTTTCACCGTTCATGTTAGTGCCATTTGCCTAGTTGTAGCACCTGCTATTTAACAGTTAACATTAAATGAACGCAACCATCTCATGCATTTAATTTAGAAGATGACTGTGACAAGGGGCGGACTGGCTCAGAGGCTGGCAGTACATGTCTTAAGCCTACCTTACACTGACAAGATTTGGGAAAGATTCTTGAAAGATTGTAGTCTTTTAACTAATGCCCCTCATTCAGACTTTACTCAAAAGACTACAGTCTTTCAAGAATCTTTCCCAAATCTTGTCAGTGTAAGGTAGGCTTTAGTCTACCTCTAGCCTCTCTTTTCACTTCTGAACTGAACTAAAGTTGATGCTACTTGATCGATTTGTTATTTTCTCCAAATGAGAGAATCGATAAGAGAATCGATAAAGAACCGAATCGTTTCGCAGAATCGAAAATGGAATCGGAATCGGAAAAATCTTATCAATTCCCATCCCTAATCATGACTGTGCTACACTGTCTTGCATTTTACCCAACATTTTTTTTTTTTTTTTTATGATGCGCACAGGCAAGTGACTAAGCATTGGGCCAAATGTAATGCAATGCACATTGTATGCCCATTCTCATTCCTGGGTGAGTTAACTGACAGACTGCCTCTTCTTTAAATAAGGCAAAACAGCATTTCCAAAACGCAACGCACACAGCGTCGCGTATGCTGAGGATGGTCATCACACGCCCATAATGCCCAGGGAGCACCTTAGTACCCAGAGAGGTCCAGTGGATCACTTGCCTTCCCTCTCAAACGTTCATCACCCTCAGATCAGTCATTTCCAGGAATTAATGGAGGCGAATGAGAGGATGTGGGCTATCTAATGGCCCATTACCGGTACAGGTTCAAAAACATTTCAGATGCACATAAATACTGGACAATTAGAGACCATTAAGGGCCATTAAAGTGTGTGTTGTCTGTAAGCAGGGATCATGGAATGGGAAAGAGTGTGTGTGTGTGTGTGTGTGTGTGTGTGCGCGTGTGTGTGTGTGTCTGTGTGAGAGTGTGTGGGAGAGCGCATACCCAAAGGTGTGATCATGATAATTTACATTTAAATAAGAGTGAGTGTGTCGAGGTATGTGTGTTTGTGTGTGTGATATGTGTCTGTGTGTGTGATGTGTGCTGTCAGACTGGGATCTGTAGTTCCTCGGACTCACCTGCGTCTGGTGCGAGGAGTATATGGAGGAGTGGGGTTCTCCAGAGACCTGAGAGAGAAAAGGGGGAGAGAGGAGGGGGGAGAGAGATAAGGGGGAGAGAAGAAGAGGGAGAGAGAGGAGGGGGAGAGAGAGGAGAGGGGAGAGAGGAGGGGGGAGAGAGAGAAGAGGGGAGAGAGAGGAGAGGGGAGAGAGAGGAGGGGGGGAGATGGATAAGAGATGAGGAGACAGAAATCATCTCAGAAAGTGTCATGCAAGCATATCCACGCCTGTGTGTGCACAAAAGTGCAAATGCACAAAAGAAAAAGTGTGTGTGCAAGTACAGTAAGTGTCTGTGTGCGAGTGAGTGTGTGTATGAAATGTGCGAGTAAGTCAGTGCAAGTATGATTTTGTTTGTGTGAGTGGGTATTTGAATGTGAGCGTGTGTGTGTGAGAGAGAAAATGGGGATGTATGTGTGATTATGTGTATGTGAGCGTGAGTACATGAGAGTGTGTGTGTGTGTGTGTGTGTGTGTGTGTGTACCTGGCTGAACTGCTGGAGGCTGAGGACGAGGCGCTGTGATGTAACGGCCGCAGGCCCGGCCCCTCCCTCTCCTCCCCGCAGTCCTCCATGTCCACATCGCTACGGGAACGAGGCACGGACTCGGCCCCTGTTGTGATGCCGCGGCGACGCCCCTCCCCTTGGGCCTTCAGAGACTCACTGCGAGCCAGACGCACAGAGACCGTCGGGCTGTGTGTGTGTGTGTGAGAGAGAGAGAGAGAGGGGAAAGAGAGAGGGGGAGAGAGAGAGAGATAGAGAGAGGAGAGAGGGACAGGAACAGGGACAGGAAGGGCGGAGGGGCAGAGAGATAGAGGGAGAGGGAGCGGGGGAGGAAGGGCGGGGAGTATGGGGGAGATAGATAGATAGATAGAGCGAGACAGAGTGTGAGAGAGAGAGAGAGAGAGAGAGAGAGGGAGAGAGGGAGCAGGGTGGGGGAGACAGAGGGGAGAGAGTAAAACAAGAAGGAAGAGAGGAGGATGAAGAGTAACATGGAGAAAGTGAAAGAAAAAGGGAGGACACAAAAAAGAAAAGAGAAGAATAAAAGTGAAAAACAACGGAGTATCAATGCATTGTAGCATATTATGAATCACACGCAAAAACACATACACACACACACACAGACACACACTAAACAGATCTGAGGCAGCTGTTCACACACATCAGACACACCACCCACTGTACTCCCAAATGAATATCAAATGAGGGAAAGAACTCCTCAGCACACACACACACACACACACACACACAGGCTTTCAGACACCGAAATACACACACAGACAGATACCAAAACAGAGATAGATACCAACACACGCACACACACACAGTCTGATGCCAGCAAAGAAATAGACACTCACGTAAGTGCAATCACATCAGCGCACAAAACACACATCCACACACACACAGACAGACAGACAGACAGGATCTTGTGAGATTCAACTTCAGGGCAAAACTCGTAAAACTTGATTTTGTGAGGGCTTTGTTGCAATTATTAAATTAATCACAGAATTAATTCTCAACAAATGCAATTGCTGAAATATTCGTTAAACAATCCTGGAGGGACAGCTATGGACAAAACACACACACACACACCTGTCAATCACTTCATCTACACACAAACATACACAAACACCTGTCTATTACTTAACCAAAGCTGTCCAAGTGATAGTAAAACACAGAAACAGACAAAAATAACAAACACACACACACACACACACACACACACACACACACCTGTCCATGCTCTCCTCTCCAAGGCTGCTGGTGGAGAGCCGCTGGCCCTCGGCGTCTACCCCCTCCTCCCCAACACTCTCCGTGTGGTTCTCAAACTGCTGGATGATGTTCCGCACGTTACCTGGACGGACTGCCCAGAGAGAGAGAGAGACAGAGACAGACAGAGAGAGAGAGAGAGAGAGAGAGAGAAAGAAAGAGAGAGAGAGAGAGAGAGAGAGAGGGACAGAGAGAAGGGGGGGCAGAGAGTGAGTGAGTGAGGGAGGGAATGGGGGATAGAGAGAGAGAGGGAGGGGGAGATGAAGGAAGAAGAGATGATGTTAGGTGGAGATGACATGACCAAGAAAGAATACTTTTTTTAAATGAGACAAAGCGAGACAGACACATGGCCTAAAATACTAAAAAAAATCACTTTATGAAATATATGAAACAATGATAATTATGGGGAAAAGAAGATCATACGAAAGTAATGTCAAAATCAAAGAAAGCCAAAAATACCTTCTGTGGGGGACAATGGGACATGGAACGCTGGAAAAGGGGAAGGAAATGAAAACTGTGAACTCCGCAAAGGGATTCAAACCATGAAACTCATTTATCTACAAAACTACAACCCCAGAAACATAACGGCTGATAAAAAAAAACATAAGCAAAACAAAGATGACGAGGCAAAATTATAAGATGACACACAAAAGGCAAAAATCATGACAGAATGGGTCAGAATATACTTCTGTAAAATGGATCAGTGTAATCTCCACCTCTGTATACGTCTGTTTTCATGTGTACTGAATTAATATTACTCTAGCAAATTCAGACATTGGTCTTCCATATACGGTATGTAATTATATCTGTGTATGTTTGGGTAAGTATTTAACATTGAGGTGCTTTGCAGTGTCCTCTGCGTGTCTGCCCTGCAGGGGTTCTTACTGGACTGGGACGTGCTCCTGGGTTTGCCAATGTACTTCAGGATGGGGTTTCTCTTCTTGTCCTCTCCATCCTTCTTGCCACTACTTAACTGTTACGATGGGAAAGAGAGAAAACAATCATTTCCTGTCAATGAAATAATATCATACCTATTTGGTGGTTTCTTTTTCTTTTATGTCGACGATGTCGTAATATTGCGTGTCAAAAACGATCAGTGAACAGCGAACATTTCACGCATGAGGACCGATTTCTTACAGCCCTGCTGCTCCGGTGAAACTTAACACCCCCACATGGCAGGTGAGACCTGGCATGGAATCTCAAAGGTTGTTGACCTTTTTTTACTGCCTAGCTTTCCACACGCCACTTCTGTCAACCAACCTCAATTTGCGGCTAAAGTTAAAACTGACTAGTCACATTTAGATTCCATAACCACCGTAGAAAAGGTCCCACTTGTCCTTTGTGGAACAGGCCGGGACTCCTGATAGCGACTACTTCAGTGACCACTACTCCCTCTTAGGAGTAGCCTCTTATCATGTTTGATGTGCTCTTGGCAGAGTCCTGTCTGGTGCATATCTACCAGAATAGCAATATGATTCTAGTACAGGGGGGGAGCTAAGAGCTAGCAGGAAATGGTGGCTGTCGCGCACAATCTTAACCAACAGCTCATCCCAACATGCGAGTTGTCTGTCCCCCTTAAGTGTATGGCTCGTGTGAAACGCTGGTCATCCTACCCTCTTAGCCTTGGGGAAGAAGGGGAGCCACTTCTCTTTCTCGGAGATGAGGCCAGGGAAGACCCGCGAGTCCCGCAGCTTAATGCCCGAATGTCTCAGGTAGAGCAGCACCGCAGATGCCAGAGGAGAACTGATGGAGAGATGAGGAGAGATGAGGAGGGAGGGAGAGAGGGAGAGATAGAGAGAGAAATAAAGAAAGAAAGTTGTTGATTGGCTGTTCGGAGTGATAAGACATCCTGATGATTGGCAACAATAGTGAAATTGGGAGTCAGATTGATCAAAAGATTATTCAAATTTAAAGTCCTCATCAGGGCACTGGAAAATATGCATGAGACTGGGAAACTTAGCTGACAACAAGTTCAGACCATGTGTTCTCAGTTTATACAAATAAAGGAATATGTTCAGTCATAATTTGTCTGCATGGTCATTCGGCCCTATCATATGGTGACATTAACATCGTGAATCGTACCGAATCGAGTTGAGTGTACCATTACATCCCTAGTCAGGAATTGTGCTTGTAATCTGTGTCTTAAAAGGATCTAGCATGCACTGCGTAGCTCTTACCTTCTGTCCTCCTCGTGCTTTGAGCTGAAACAAAACAGAGGAGCGAGAACAAATATGAGCTCTTTTACTGCCAACACATCCCTCGTACAGTCCTTCTCCCTTACACGACACACATACACAACACTTTAAAACACTGGATGGTCAGCTTGTCTTCCTGAAAGGGAGAGCATTCGATGTAGATCCTGCACTGCTTTTGCTGCCTCACACACACACACACACACATACACATCTCTGAAAGAAAAGTTAACTGCTGTCCCTACAAAAATCATGTGATCTCTCTCTCTCTCTCTCTCTCTGCCTCTCTATCTCTGTGTGTATTTATGTCCCAGTGAGGTGCAAGTGATGCATGTGTGATTTGTGTGTGTGTGTGTGTGTGTGTGTGGGCTCTCTCTCTCTCTTTGTCATATGACTAAAGCTGTGAGGTGTGATTGCTGCTGTGGTGACCTTTGGAACTTTGCCGGAGTCAAGTTTAATTATGTGCCATCTGACTGAACACAGTGGATATCACTTATAATGTGTGTGTGTGTGTGTGTCTCTCTCTGCCTAATTACTGTCGACAGTGAGATTTCTAACAGTAGAGGCAACCTAACAACATACCCCATACCACACCGTATAATACACAACACAATCCGGCTTTACATTAATGACGGCTAGATTCTGTAGGTCCCAGAGTGCCTCGTCATTCTCCCACAGGTCTTACTCTCGGGCTACGTGGCCATGCACTGCAGTAAGCCTATTCAAACCATCAGACCTGTCCCTCCGTTAATGCACTGAGCTTATTACATAAATGTGTGCATGGTCGTTAGGTACATGTGGGCTAAATGGGCTGTCCGGCCAGCCACAGGCTATCCAAACTCATAAAATCATTAGATGGTCCTCTGATAATGATAATGACTATAGCTAGCGGGATGCAATTACACTACGACAGATGCGACCAAAAAGCACTGCAGACCCATGCTCTTCCAAAAAGGTTGACAACAATGGAAACGACAACTACTACTACTACAGAAAACAGCAACAGCAAACACTACAACATGTTTTAAAGAGGGGTGGCCTCATTATTGACGAAGTAAACTCCTTTCCCTCTGTGGTGGAGTGCGATTTACTAATAAAGAGAGCACAAGTAAAGTGCCATGTTGTGTGTGTGTGTGTGTGTGTGTGTGTGTGTGTGTGCACTTGTGCAATCTAGTTGTGCCATGTAGTGTGCAGTGTACTAATAATGTGCATACTGCAGTGTAGTGTGGTTTGATGTAGTATACGATACTGTAGTGTGCTAGCAAAGTGTGTACTATACCATAGTATAGTGTGTGAGTAGAGTATGTACAATAGTAGGTAGCGTAGTGTTCTAGTAAAATGTGTACTATAATGTAGTGTAGCATGCTAGTAGAGTGTGTACTACACTGCAGTGTGCTAGTAGATTGTGTACTATACTGTAGTGTGGTGTGCTAATAGTGTACTGTAATGTAGTGTAGTTAGTATATGAAGTATAACAGTGAAGAGTGTCGTAGTACGCTATTTAGGTGTACTGTGATGCATGTAGTGCACTTATGAAATGCATGTTGGCGTGTGAATGTGTGCTACACACATGTGTGTACTATAATGTAGTATAGTGTGCTAGTAAGTTATATAAAATATAACAGTAAAGAGTGCCGTAGTCTAGTGTGCAGTATGCTAGTAAAGTGTACTGTGATGTACTGATGATGCGTGTAGTGTACTTGTGAAATGCGTGCTGGCTTGTTAACTCACAGGATCTCCCAGAGGGCGGTCACCTGCCGGTCCACCACCTGCCTCTCCTTGGCCGGGTCTCCGTCCAGCTGCTGCAGGTCACTCTCCCCAAACAGAGACCCCAGTCCCATCATCTGCTTACTCCTGCACACACACACACACACACACACACACACACACACACACACACACACACACACACACACACACACACACACACACACACACACACACACACACACACACACACACACACACACACACACACACACACACACACACACACACACACACACACACACACACACACACACACAAACATTTACTCATAAATACTAAATAATATGGACAACTCTGTTGCTAAAACACACACAAATGAAATGTACTCACAAATACTAATAATATGGACTACTCTTCTTGTTAAAACACACACACACACACACACACACACACACACACGCTCGCTACCTGTAGTCCTGGATCTGGTCCTGGATGTCAGGCAGGACTTGTTGCTGGAGCTCAGAGAGCGGCCCTCTGATGTCCTCTTGCGCCTGCAGCCGGCTCTCTGTGCCAAACACACATTACAACACATTAACACACACACACACACACACACACACCATAGTACACACAGTATAAAGCAGAAACAGCACGAACACACTATGGAAGCATCAAAACATATCAATACACTCATTACAGCATATTAATGATGCATATGATGACCAGTAAGAGCATAACTCACACACACACACACACACACACACAAACATACACACACACACACACACACACGCAATTTAATCCGGAACTCACCAATATCTGACAGGAACTCCTCTCTCACTTTTATTCTGAGCGGCTATAAAGCAGAGGAGACAGATCGGTCAATAACCTGCACTCAGTTAGATTCGATTACCGCAGGACAACTACACAGCTGCAGAAATACAATATGTGGCGATCTGTTATTAAGACACTGTTAATCACAATTTCAAATGCTGAATGCCACCTCCTGTTAACTATCTGGAGTACAAACGTACAGAGAGGCCTTGGTATTTCATTAACAACGATCTTTAATTGAACTACTGTCATGGGACAGAAGGAGGCAGAGAAAGGAAGAGAGAGGAGAAAACTTACGGCGTCACGATCCAGGAAGTGGGAGCAGATCTGAGGGGCCAGATTGCGAGCGTCCTTCGTGCTGGAGCCCAGGTACGCCTCCACAGACAGGTAGAACAGCTAACAACACACACACACACACACACACACACACACAAAGTTAAAACAAACAAATAGCTATTATGGTACTTTAAAGACAAAACAGCATCACAAAGGGGAAGGAAGAGGACAACAATAAGAGAACAACAGGAAACGCAATCCGGAAGAGATTAATATACAACAGTTTCAGCAGTAGCGGCTCCTCGACATTAAGCCTAGTAGGGCAGCTATAGTCTAATGATAAGAGTTCAACAGGATTCAAGGTTTATATTGTGCACGCACAGAGTGAGATGCCACTGGACCTCTAAGGGCGCACCGGCGTCCTGGCGTCAAAACGTGTTTAAATGTACTCATTATAGAAGAATTCAATAGCATACAGTATGATATTTTCTAGACATCCACGCTAAAGATAAAAAAAATGATAATGGAGGATTTATGACATGGTTTGGGAATTGCTGCTGCTGCTGCACACAAACTAGTTATTCCTAAGTGAAACTTCACCTCATACAGAGAACATACATTAACCTATAGGGAGATGATCTGATAAAACTAACTTGTCTCAATATGTTATGGCTAAGCTAAACATTGTTAAGATAGAAGTGCTGTGTGGTTGTTTGCTGTACTGGGGTCCATAGTACTACAATGAGCTCACCATAACAACTCGTACAACCTGTATAGTGTAGATTGGTAGCTAAGTAACAAACAATCGCTGAACAAAAAGTGAAACTATTTTTAACTTTGAACGCTAGGTGCTTGCCTTGCACCGCGCTCAAATTACAGAGAAGCACCCGGCAATGATCTACTGTTTCTCTAGTTGCGTTGTTCCACAGGTCAACACAACAACCGAGTATGAGCATCTGTAGCTAAAAAAGGGTGCATCAATGTGAATGGCCCCCATGGGAATCAGGAGGGAGAGAACAAAGGGATGAGCCAGAGTAGAGGACAGATGAGACGGATGAGAAGGAAATGCACACTCACTAGCGGGTTGGGATCAAGTAGCTGGCTGAAGACGTATCGCATGAAGACCGTCATGTGAGCCGGACGAGATTTCAACAACTCCAGATCCTGGAAAGGGCCATCCACCTGGTGGAGCGAGAGAGAAAAAAGGGGGATGCAGAGAGACACAGAGAGAGAGAGAAGGAGAGAAAGAAAGAAAGAAAGAAAGAAAGAAAGAAAGAAAAGACAGGAAGAAAGGGAGCGAGAAAGAAAGCAAGAAAGAAAGAAAGAAAGAAAGAGAAAGGGAGTGATAAAGAGAGAGAGAGAGAAAGAGAGAAAGGGAGCGAGAAAGATAGAGAGAGAAAGAGAAAGAGACAGAGAGAGGAGAAAATGTGAGCAACACAGACAAACAGACAAAAGATGATTACAGCAACAGTGAGGGAAAGACGGGAAAGGGTGTGAAGTGTGAACTTAAAAAGAAAGTACACAGCGAGTGAAAGTGAAGCTTTGTGTGTGTGTGTGTGTGTAGTGTTCTCTGTGATGAAGATGAAGATGGTCATGGTAGTGCTGATGGGAGGAAGAGGACTTTCTCACCTCGTTGAAAGTGTACCCATCCTCATCCTCCTCTTCCTCCTCTGGGCCAATGATCTGGGCCTTCCCACCCTGCCAGGGGAAGTCAACAGTTACTACACTGTCTCTGTGTGTGTGTGTGTGTGTGTGTATGTGTGCGTGTGTCTCTACAAAATGAGGATTGTGTAAATGTGTGTGCCTCTACAAATAAGTGTGAGTTGTAGATATGTGTGTATTAGACAGCGTTGACGTGTCATAAGTGTGTCTGCAAATAACTATGTGCTTGTATTGTGCATGCGTGTTTGCTTGCCTGCGTGTGGCATGTTACTACCCAGAGGATGCCATGATTTGCATGCTTGTGTGTGTGTATGCGCTTGAGTGACCGAACATGTGCATGTATCCATGTCCATGCACTATGTCTGATTGGCTTGGGGGTGCTGTGGAAATGTGTGTGTGTGTGTGTGTGTGTGTGTGTGTGTGTATGAACATGTGCATGGGTTGTGTCTTAATGGCTTGAATGGAAGCATGCATGACTCGGTGTGTGTGTGTGTGTGTGTGTGTGTGTGTGTGTGTGTGTGTGTGTGGTCTCACCGGCTCAGGGGTGCTGTGTGTGTCGGAGCCTTGTCTGCGGTGCAGGGGGATCCGGAGGGAGGAGGAGGAGGGGGAGGAGTGGGGGCTCTCACACACCTGCAACACCAGGGAGGGGTGATGGGACGGCTTCTCTCTCTCTCTCTCTCACTCAAACACACACACACACACATAACATCTCTCTCTCTCTCTCTCTCTCTCTCTAACACACACATAATATCTCTCTCTCCCTCTCTCTCAAACACACATAATATTTCTCTCTCCCCCTCTCAATCACACATAATATCTCTCTCTTTCTCTCAAACACACATAATATATATCTCTATCCCTTTCTAAAACACACATAATCTCTCTCTCTCTCTCTTTCTCTCAAACACACATGATATCTATCTCTTTTTCTGCACCATTCACTAAAACCACTCATGTTTGTTGTCACTCCATCATCCTCTTATCTCGTCTCAATGCCACTCATCCCTCTATCTTTCTCTCTCCCACACATCCTCTGTCTCCCCCCCCCCCCCCTCTCTCTCTTTCCTTCCTTCACTCATTTTCATGTTTGGCGCTGCTTATTTATGGACTGCAGTAACCTGCACATTCTTTATGGTCAGATGGGAGGAGGCAAGGGATGATGGGCAACTCACACGCATCTTCCGTCCCTCAATCACTCTTACTCTTGCACACTCGCTCCCTCTTACTGTCTCACACGCACACAAACACACACACACACACACACACACACACACGCACACACACACGCACACACACACGCACACACACACTCCATCTTGCTTTTGGCATTTCAATTTGCACTCACCTCGAAGTCTCCTTCACTGGACTCCACCGACAGTCGCCCTGCCAACACAGCGAAAGTTAAACATCCAAAGCTAAAAAAACCCCGACTCTTGCAGATAACCAACACACACACAGAGCAGGAATGCCCCCCCCCCCACACACACACACACACCAAGTGAAAGGACAAAGCATACACACCTTCTCCTGCCATTAAATAGCTTGTAACTGATTCAGATCGCTTCCCATCCTGAAAAGGCGTGGAAGAGAGAGGGAGAGAGAGACAGAGGAAGAGAGAAAGAAAGAGAGGAGGAATATTGAAACAAAGTGTGAGCAGAAAGGAAGTCACATCCCAGTCTGCATGTCATGTCAGAGACAGAGCTTTGCTCAACTCAGCCCCCAACACATCTGCCATCTTCTGGAATGTTCCCCCCAAACAATTAACTGAACCATACGTCACCATGGCTGGAAACCCACCAGATCTTGCTGAAGTTTGACCCGGAGTTGATTGGCCCGCCTCTTTGCGCTCTCTACTCGATCCTCCAACGAGGGGGTGGGATTTCGCGACAACTCCTCCAGCAGCTCCTGCAAAGCCAGACAACACAGACTAGATCGCACAGAGCACACACTGAAACAGCTACGCTGACAGCTGACAATTTTCTAGACGTGCCACTGGTAATCGGCCAGACCCACTGGATTGACAGTGCCCATACCTGAAGCTCTGCCTCCTCCTGTTCCAGCATCTTCCTGAGGATCTCCGAGGCGTGCTTCCGCACCTCTGGGTCCTAGAGGTAGAATATTATGAAAAATGGGCATGAAAAGTGTACATTTAAGGTTGGGTCCGGAATCCAAGAGAAAGGCTGCTGGTATTTCAACTCAAGAGCATTTCAAATACACACCCTTCCCTTGCTTCTGCAGCAATGTTGTTACATTGCTCTGGTTCACCACAAAGGGTTAAATTAAATCAGCTTAACATCATATTGCCATACTCAAAATCAATATGGTTGCATACGAGGACATATGGTTGCATACACTGAAGGACTAAACACAAATCTGTTCCTTGCTAAAAGGGCTTATAATACTACAACAGGGAGAGCTGACTGTGCTGCTGTACACAAATCCATTTCCACTAATCTGCTAGTGCCGCAGTTTGATAACATCTCACAGCACTTAGTCACTCACCCACACAGTGCAAACACACTTTAAGCTAGTAGCCTAGCGCTTTATCACTCACCAAAACCTATGATCAATACAGGTTCAAGGCGTGGAAATAGTTGTGGGGAGATTGTGTGCCTTCATGTGTGTTCCATGCACAGATGTGTGTGTGTACGTGGGTGTGTCAATTTAATAAATGTGTGCATGTGTGTGTGTGTGTGTCTCAGTGTGTCAATTTAACATGTGTGCATGTGTGTGTGCGTGTGTTTGTGTCTCAGAGTGTCAATTTAACATATGTGTGTATGAGTGTGTGCGTGTGTATGTGTCTCAGAGTGTCAATTTAACATATATATGTGTGTGTGTGTGTGTATGTGTGTGTACGTGTCTCGGTGTGTCCATGCAGCCTGTGTGTGTGTGTTTGTATAAGTGTGTGTGTGTATGTGTATATGTGCGTGTGTGTGTGTGTGTGTGTGTGTGTGTGTGTGTGTATGTATGTGCGTGTGTGTGTGCGTGTGTCTGACTTGCGCACCTGAAGTGGTTTGGGTCCGGTGATTCTGTGCGAGGAGCTGCCTGGTGTGGTGGGGGGAAGGGGCGGTGCCGGAGGGGGCGACGCTGTCCTGTGATTGGGCAGGAGGTCGGTGCAGAGGGGCTGGAGCGGAACAGCTGCTGCCGAGGGAGCCGGACCCTGCAGGGTCAGAGCCACATACGTCCCAGCTGCAGGAGAGAGAGGGATAGAGAGAGAGGGAGGGAGATAGAGAGAGAGGGAGGGAGATAGAGAGGGAGATAGAGAGAGAGAGAGGGGGGGAGATAGAGAGAGAGAAAGAGAAAGAGGGGGAGGGGGAGAGAGGGAGAGAGAGGGGAGAGGGGGGAGAGAAAGAGAGGGAGAGAGGGAGAAAGGTTGGGCCAGGTTGTGGGGGAGAGGAGGAGAGTGGGAGAAAGAGAGAGAGTAAGAGAGGGAGATAGAGAGAGTGAGAGAGTGAGAGATAGAGAGAGTGAGAGAGATAAAGAGAAAGAGAAAGAGAGGGAGAAAGGGAGAAAAGTTGGGGCAGGTTGTGGGGGAGAGGAGGAGAGTGGGAGAAAGAGACAGAGAATGAGAGAATGAAAAAGAAGACAAAAACGGGAGGTAAGAGAGAGAAGGAAAGCGATGTAATACACGTTTGACACACTAGCTACATAATCATATAAACAAACACAAACAGCGGTGAGATTAGGTGGATAATCCAATAGAGACGGTGAGAAGGACGAGCAAAGGTCCAGAGAAAATCGAAGAGGGAAGTGACCCCTCACGAGGGTGCAGAAGTTATCTTGACTGGGCAGAATTTCCCACCGAGCGAGTTCCTTTCCCACACACACACACACACACACTCTCACACACACAGTACACACACACAGTCTTCCCCATTGTCAAGACGCTTAACCTTTCGCATCAAACATACACAAATATCTCAGGACCACCAGTGCTGGCCAGGCTACTCACATTTGATGAGCTTCACCACCTCTTGGTGGGACATGGACGAGACGAGTGAGCCATTGACCTGCGCGGGGAGGAAGGAGAACCAAAAGTGAGAGAGAGAAAGAGAGAGAGAGAGAGAGAGAGAGAAAGGGGAAGGAGGAGAGGAGGAGGGACGGATTCTTAAGAGAAGAACGAGAGAGTACAACATTAACAGCATGTGATCCAACCTTGATGATCCGGTCCCCTTCATGCACGCCGGCCTTCACTGCGGCACCACCTGTACGTGGGAGGGGGGGGGGGGTAGAGATAGAAACAGAGAGAGAGGGAGAGATAGAAAGAGAGAGAGGGAGAGATGAAAGATGCATGGTTAGTTAGTTTGAGGT